>NW_009202017.1:0-11156 GCF_000690835.1 Fulmarus glacialis | reverse complement strand
GCAGGGATGCGTGCTGACTGCACAGTTACCTCCAGCCACCAGGAAAGCCTGGCCGTGAGTCAGGCGCGTGGCAGCCTTCGCTTGACCGGGCAGACAGCAACGACCAGCCCCTGCAGCAGCCCCCTTCTGCTGAGCAAGCCGTGCGCTGCCGCGGGTCCAGGGCAGAGCCCTGGGCAGCGTGCGAGGAGCATGTGCCGGCGTGGACCACACACCCTGGGAGCACGGCTTGCCTCTTCCAAGCTGGTTGTATGGCAGATGCCCGGACCATCCCTGTCACTGCTTGTCCCTGCTGTCTCTGCCGTGAGATGCCGTTGTCCTGGCTGCTGGCCCTCTGCGGTGGAGGGAGTCTCATGGTGCCCGAGGAATGGCAGGACTGTAACGTTGCAGGGTGGGCAGGAAGCTCAAAAAGTCGCCTGGTCCTTCCTCTGCTTCAGTGCAGGACCCCATGCAACCAACCCTTGCTCAAAAGAGGAATCTGTCTTCTTAAAGACTTCCAGTGCTGTAGGGTCCATGTGTTGCTGGGGTGCAAGGCACTTGCTTCAAATCACCAGCAGCTTCTTTTTTTCCCCTCAAGACCCTTTCTCCAGTCTGCTGGTAGGAAGAGTCCAGGAACTATCCTCCCCATTAACCTTCCCCAGCAGCCAAGATAGGTCAGAGTTTGGGTGCAGCCTCCTGTCCCCTGGAAGAACATCAGCTGTGAAACCCTGGGACAACGCTGAGCCTTTAGGACACTTGTGTTTCCAGTGTGGGGAAGACCAGGCACTGCGGGAAGATGCTGTGATGCTGCAGAGGCCATTCCAGCAGCTGTGTTGGGGCTATTGAGCTTTCTGGGTTGCTGGGATAGCTGTCGAGGGCCTTAGAGAAATCTGGACCACACACGGATCATCTGCTGGTGTCTCATGTGTGTTTGTGTCCCGACACGGAGACACAGTGACCTACCTGTCTAGGAATACCTGTGCTGCCGAGGAGGGGGGTCCAGGGAGCAGCTCCAGTCCTGACCCAGCCTCCTCCATTATTAGCTCACTCTTCAGCTTCGTTTTGAGTTATTCCACCCAGCTTTCTTCAGGACAAAGCCTGGGTTTCATGCTATAAAAGCCCCACCCCACCACTGCCCTCAAATTATTTCTGACATTTAAGCCAGGGAAAAAAATAACCCTCTGAGAATAATAATTATGTCGTAGGCCATCACGTGGGTCTGAAGAGCATGATCTGTAGATGCAGCCTGCTCTGAAGAGCAAAGCACCAAAGCAGGGTGACCGGGAGCCCGTCCATGCTACCGGCCCCAGGACCAGGGATTAGTCTCTGTCCCTCTTGCATTAGGGATGTGGTGACACTGCCAACGTCGCCAAGCAAGGAAGACTCTCGGGACATCCCTGGGCTGGGTGGGAGTCCCCTTGGCCAACACTTCTGTGTCCTAGCTATTGGGACACGACTTTTTGTACTGCCCAAAGCCAAAAAAGTGTCCTAGTTGCAAATTTGTCCTCTTTTCCTTCCCACAGCCAGTGTAAATGTTTTGAATGACATGTGCTGTGCCAAGGCAAATAGTTTCCCTTCCCAAGGAGGTCCCCCTCCTTCAAAAGCTCCTGCTGGGCTGCAGCAAGGTGCCTTTTCCACTCCTGTTCAGTTGCCCACGGTGGCAGGAAATTTCCAGGAGATGAGGCCTCAAGCAGAGTATGGAGTAGAGCCGTCTAGAAAATTTATGTTAAAACCCATTTCTGCAGAGAAGGCTCTTAATTTTATTTTATTTTGCCAAATCAACTTAAATCTGAGGTTAGAAATTATTCAGGGCAGCTGCTACTTAATAACTACTGGAACATCATTTCTGGTTTTCTAGATCAAACATTTGTATAAAATTTCAGACTGTTTTTATTACAAAAGGAAGACGAGGCACTTTGATCTACAGAAGCAAGGTAAGATTTTTATTTTCAGTCATTCCTAAGCAGTAGAGCAGTCCTTAATGATTTAATTTTAATTAAATTATATGTGTATTTCAACCTCAGCCGTTACCGTGCTTTCTGGTGTCACAGAAGTGGTGAACCTACTCTGCAACCTTAGTACCTTCACACTGCAGATCATTAGCCTTGAGTTTTGCAGAAATGGCAAACAAACACGGTAGACCCCAGTTTTAGCTGCCAGACTACTCATTCCTACCCTTTCACAGGGACGTTTGCAGTCCCCCAGACGTTATGAATGACTTTGTAGTTTAAAATAACTCTATTTGGCCAGTTTGGTTGCACAGTGATCATCCTTAGTCTGTGCGATGAAACTCTCTCTAAGTCCATGGGGTTGGTGGTCAACTTGCTTAAAAACCCATTTTTCCCTTGTCAGGGAAGACGGTTGGGGCCAAAGCACACCACGTATGGGGAGGCTGGGGGAGGTGGTGCCCTCAGCCTGGAGAAGCAGAAGCTGAAGTGGGCATACCCAACAGCCTTTCTCCACCATGGGAGGAAGGGCCAGGTCCTTCTCTAAGGTGCACCAAGAAAGGACCAGTGACATTGTGCAGAAGCTGCTTTTTCCCCTGAGAGACATGCAGCCCTGGGATGGGAGCTTTTTTTGAGGACATTCAAAACTCAGCTGGGCAAGGACTGGGGCAACCTAAGCTGGCTTTGCAGCCCTACTTTGAACATGACATTCGACTCAGGACCTCTCGAAGTCCCTTCCAATCTAAATCTTTCTATGATTTTCCCCCGGTGAAGGGCAGTGACGCGTACACACGTGCCATAGCTTATTGCATCCTACAGAAGACTTGAAAAAGGGAGATGGCCTTTGACAATGACATATCTCGCTTGGGCCTTGGCAGCCTCAAAAATGGTAGGAGGAGCTGGTGCAAAAACCACAGCCTGCTTTCTCTGCACCAGGGCATGTCGTGCGTAGGACATTCCTGCACGGATGATCTGGTTAGTTGTTTCCATTATAGAACAGGGTTGGGTGTGTGCTGTCCTCCAGCAGCATGGCAGGAGGTGAGGGATGCGCTCTGGAGGACGAGCCTCCTGTTGTCCTCCTTGATTTTGTGTCATGGTCAAGACATCAGATCCCAGCTGAGGGCTAAGCACCATTTCTGCCCCCGACTCCACTTTGGACTTGCCAGTTGGTGTCGCCAAGTCCCACCGTGGTGCCTGGGGCCGCAGGGATGCGGAGCAGGAGCCCAGCCAACTAGCCGGGAGGCAGAATAAATTGCATCCTTAAACCAAGGCCGAGGGGAGGTGCGCACCTCCTCTGCCCCGAGCTCTCTGAGCTGGTGTCGGAGCCGGGTCAGGCTGTCCCGGCGGTGGGGAAGCCGTGTCGCTCCCCGGCACACAGTGCCACGGGGAGAGGGGCTGGACCGGCAGCCTCGTGCTTCCCGGAGCAGCCCAACTTCCCCTCTGCACGTATAGACAGGATTGCAAAAATTTAGCCTGGCGCTTCAGCATATCTCCAATAGAGAGGGGATTTCGCAAGAAGAGACCTGGCAAAAGGGTCTTGGAGGCTGTGCGTGGGCCAGCTCTGAGTGTGCAGGTACGACTCGAATGGTTGAACATCCCCTTGGATGTCAAGGAAGCTCCTTGCCTCATCTCTAGCACCGTTACCTGAAGACTGTTCATGTGCCCGGCCATATATTGGCTTTGAAAATCGGTTTTTCCCTGATTAGTCTGAAGGTGAACATGTGAATACCTGTCCATCTTGAAAACCCATCTCAGCATGGACTCCTCCTGGAAAGCAGACACGAGTGAAACAGATAAACTGTACACGACGTGTACAGATTAGCCTCAAATATTATCTCTAAAAGCTAGTATTAGATTTTGCTATTACAATAAACAATATTCTTAAGAAATAATGTTAGTAGTGTGACACATAAATCTATTGATTGGCTCATAGTAGTTTTTATTTAATAGGGTTTCATAATATATTTAGAAAAGAGAATGAACTCTAGGTTACCTGGTTTATCCTTTAGGACTGGGATTATTATTATCATCAAAGTCCCTCCCTGCACCCCGCAGTGGATGCCAAGTGAGTAAATAACATCCTGCAAGGACTGCCTCTGCCCCACACTCGATGTCCATGTGCCCTCTTCATCCCCCCACCCCACTTTGTCTCCTTGTGCTTGACCCTGACACCACAGGACCCTTGGGATGGGGTGGGATGAAGGACGAGTCCCCATGGGTCAGCCCTGCTCCAGGTGTCTCCCACCGGTGAGCACCTCTAGCATGGAGCAGAGATGTGCTACCACAGTCCATGGAATCCCAGAGCCTTCCCTGATGGGAGCCTGGTGCCGCTCACTTGGTCTTCGGAGTAACCAGGGAGTCTATGTCCTCTTCTCAACCATCTTCTCTTCTCCTTGGCCAGGGCTTCTCGTAGCAGCTGAGGCTCCTCCAAGGACTGCAGAGGGGAAGCCACAGCCCTGCGTGTAGGTGGAGGAGGGTCTCCATCAGCACGGCCTGGTGCATCTCTCACCAGGGAGGAATTAGGTGCAGGTATCAGAGCCTTCCCAAATGCAGCATGGGAAGGCTTCAAGGAGGATGGGGAGCCAAACTCCTCCAGCAGCTGCTTTTCCAAAGGAGGGGGTGAGTGTGGCTTCGATGTGACTGATGAAGGACACTGTTACCCGCCACGGATCCCAGTGGGCAGCAGTGCCAAGTGGTGCCAGATACCGATGGGTTTTAAGGCTGAAGGACACTGTGCACATGGGGTCAGGCCAATGTTTTCATCTGGAGAGGAATCACCTACGTTGGCAGTTGCAGACAAACCCTCCTGGAGTTCGGGTAGGCAAGAGGCCAGGCCTGGAGGACAGGTAGTGAGATGGCATCACCGCAAACTGGTGATCCCAATGCTCGGGCTGCTCTGATCCTCCCCGTGAGAGGGCAACCATGCCAATGTCAAACAGTATCTTTGTGCTTAAGCCAGGATGAAACTCTGATGGGACTGCCTATCGCAGGGTGTGGGGAGAAATAAAACCCCGTCCCAAAGTCACTGAAGCAGTGTTCTGGGGGGGAAGGGATAAGGCTCCGCCGGTGCCAGGAGCATCTGCACCTCCCTGCAGAGCATGCGGTGATGGAGCGATGGTGCTGCCAGACGCGGTGTGGGCACGTGGCCACGCGTAACCCGGTGGAGCTGCCAGCTTTTGCCGCGGCGTGGGTCATGGGCTACGTGGTGCTGGCAGCCCTTCTCCGCTCCCAGTCACAGCCCGTGTTCCCCGTCTGTCCCAGGGGACTATGGCGTGATCGCCTCCCTCTCCCCGCTCCCCCCGCCAGAGGCTGCTTTAGCGAGTCAGCGATATGTTGCTAAATCATTACATAAGCTGGTCCGTGAGGTTTCCTCCCCCACCAGCCATGCGGGGGATTTCACAACGCCGTGGAATCGAGGGCATCCTCACTCCATTTGCACACTCGCTTCCTTTCTAAATTTGGCCCTGTTGTCTCTGCACCTTCCACGGTGGGAACAAGCTGTCCCTTCCCTGCAGCGGTTCTGAGCTGGTCCAAATTGTGACGGGCATGGGAAGGCAAGGAGTCCAGGTACCATCCTGGTTGAGATGTCTGTCTGCCTACCCTTCTCCACCTGGGTCCCCAGCTGCAGGAGACCATTAACACCTATTTGGTTGTAGTCACCTCCCTGAACTATGTCTTGACTTATGGTGGGCATGGGTTCAAGTCCTCTCCTTGACTTTCTGCGCTGTGCGTTCATATGCTCCTGGGTGTGGTGGTGCATTCATATCCCCCTTTCATACCCCTCCACCATCTGGTGATGGTGCCCCACACCCCGGCCCTCCCTCCAACCACTCCTGGAAGCAGCAGATGCACCTGGCAGGACCTGACTTGACTGCATTTACAGGGCACCACCCAGGTAACGCTCATGCACCCCACGGGGCCTCCAAAACACACTTAGGTTATCTCTGGGGTTTTTCTTGGCAGTTTTTCTGGGGTTTTGGGGATTTGGGGGGGTTTTCTCTCCCGTCTGAGTGTGGTTATTCCAACCCCAGCCATCCTCAAGCACTGTCTCCATTGACAACCAGCTCCCTCTGGACTTGCCAGACATGGGACGGCACAGAGAGGGGGGACTGTTCAACCCTTTGAACATCTAGAAGCACGAGAGGCACTGCTCAGGTCCTTGGGTGATCCTCAGGTTCTAGAGAAACGGAACAGGTAGATGAAGCTAGGGAGAAGGTGTCTACCACAGAGGCCTGTCAGGTCTTCTGGGCATGGTCAAGCAGGATTCACTGCCACTTGGCAGCCTGTAGTGGGAACACAACCTTGATGAGGGGCTGGCACATCCTCACAGGCAGCCACGAGACCCCAGCCCCGAGTCCACATGGCTGGATGTGGTGGGCAGTAGCATGACACAGACACGTAGACCAACCTCCCATGCTTATCTCAACAGCATTGCCCACTTTCAAGGGAAGCCTCTTGCAGCAACCCCGGGTAATTGGTCCCTGAGAACAGGCTGCAACACCACTAAAGGTAAGTGCCATGAGCACAAGGAGTCCCTCATTGCACCCATCCCCTCCCACACGTCCTTTCCTGCAGATGTAGCAACCTGCTACCAAGGTGCACCAGCACCAGGGAAGTCCTTGGGAGACGGCCAGCCCCAGAGATCCTGAGCTGGGGATCATCATGCAGTCTTCTGGGACTTGGTCTGCAAAGGAGTTCATTATCCCAGACCCACTCAAACACTGTCACAAGTTTTGTGCTTGGGCTGCTGGGCAAGGACTGTAGCAAGGAGGGGCTTTGCCAGCAGGGTCCCACATGGTAAGTCTTGGTGTGAAGCATCTCCCCCACAGTGCACCTCCTTCACAGAGATGGGTGAAGAGACAACTACAGGCTGAGCTCACCCTGAACTGGACATTGCCCTGGCAGAGAGTACTGGGTAGAGATGAGAGGAGGTCAGCAGCTCCTTGACCAATTTTGTAGAGGCTCCTCAAGTGAGATGGGGACACAAGGAGATGAAAACTGGGTGGATCGGCCAACGTGATGGCCTTCTCCTGGAGGGGAAGCAGAGCTCCTTCCTTCTCCATCACCATCTTCCCCTCCCAGGACACCTCCCTGCTGCCTGCCCTTCCCTGGCAGCTGCATGGCCACTCTTGGTGCTTGTTTCCAGAGTGACCTGCTGACCAAGGCACGTCCCTTTTTAGCTGCTCACAAGCCTGCACAGTAAACTCTGTAAGCAGTTCAGAGTTGCGATGTTGTTGCTCATCAAAGGTGGGACCTGGGATGTGACTGTTTGGCAGGGGATGTCCGAGTGTAAGGAAGGGCAGAAGGAGCAGCCTGTATCCTCAGCCTTGATAGTGGTGAGTCTGGACCTGCTGTCAGGCACCTGCAGGTTCCTGCACAGAGCTTGAAGGGTGGTCTCCAGCCCACAGACATCCTGCCCTGCTTTGTGTCCCCTTGTGTGCATTACATGTGCCATCTGCCACAAACAGGGAACCAGGAACATGAGCCCATGGAGGTCCAGCTGACAAGGGCAAGGGCTTGGCCTGCCCTCCAGCTCCAAAATGGTCAGGAGTGGAGCACAAGACACACAAAGAAAGGCTGGGAGAACGGGGTTGGTTCAGATTGAAGAAGGGAAAGTTTGGAGGGATCTTACAGCTCTCTGCAGCTAATTAACTGGAGGATGCAGAGAAGATGGAGCTAGATCTTCTGAGGTGCATGGGTAGAGGAAGAGGGGCAACCGGAACAAGCTGGGACATGGGAAATTCCTCTTAGATATCTGGAAAAAAATTCACCATGAGGGTATTGAAATACTGGGAGCAAGGCCAGAAAGGCTGTGGGATCTCCATCAGACCTCAGCTGGACAAGGTTTGGAGCAAAGCTGGCCCTGCTTTGGGCAACGGGTCAGTCCCTTCCTATCTAAATTATTCCAGGTTTCTGTTAGGGCACACCTTAATGATGCGTTAACTTTGTTACCAGGTACTTCATCTCCATTATGCAAGGCTTTCATCCTACTGCATGTAGCCTCGCAGCTGGTCTGCTTGAGCCATCCTTCCTTTTCGTGGAGAAATCAGGGATTTCTTTACTTTCCTCACCTATGCTCCCATCCACAATGGGAGATCTCTGGGGCGTGGTGAAGCCTACCTGCTTTGCCAAGGGCCAGCCCATGATCTGCCCGGCGCAGATCTTGCCTTCTTGTTCTCACACAGCACCACCCCAAAAACATCTCAGCACCACACGTGTGTGAGGAGTGGAGGGAAGGTTTTGCTCAAGAACAACCTGTCCGCATGTCTCAGCAGGCTTCTGCGTGGCTCTCCTCAACTTGGCAGATCCATGCTCACTTTCAGCTGGATCCTGGTTATCCTGTTGGATCTGAGCTCTCCATCTGCCCTGTTCCTGTGGCGCTTTCTGGTCCCACAGAAGAAAGAGAGCTTTTCATGAGAGGCAGAGTGAAACTAAGGCTTTGCAAATCTGAAGAGCAGGTTTCCTCCTGGAGAAACCTTGCCAGGCTCTGGGAAGTCTCAGCTGTGCTGGGGCGAGGCTGAGTCACTGCTCAGAAAATGGCATTATCCTGGGAAATACAAGAAATTCCCACCACCCTTACCCCTGTCCCTCCTGGTCACCACCCGCCTTGAGGAAGAAGCAACCCCAGGTGCTAAAAAAACCCCCACAGCAGGACTCCCTGTCACCAATTTTGGGGGCCAGCTATTTTCTGCCGGCAGATTTTGCAGCGATCCGTAGACACTTTCAGCTCAGGAGTGCCTGACAAGTTTGAACAGCAAACCCTGCACCGCTCTGGGAGCAGTATTGGGCCAGCGAGCCCTTTGATTGCAATCAGCGAGTTGGCAGGAATCCCAGGAACTCATACAAAAATGCTTTGAAGAGGCCAGATGCACAAGGCGTGTCCCTGTGTGGGGTGCGGAGCGGTGATTCACAGCATCGCCATGCGATGCTTGGTGCGCACACATGCAGCCGTCGGACCGCAGCGAAGGCCCCCGTCTCCCTCAAATCACCGGCTGCCTATTTATTTTAATTTTTTTTTTTTTAACCCTCCAATCTTTTGCCGATCGCACCCCAAATTCGGCACAGGTTTAATTTCCCTTTCAGCCTTCCCCCGCTGCTGCCTGCCAGCTCCAGACAGAAAGGCAGACAGGGAATTTGCTTCAGGCGCTGGTAGATGCAAGCTCTGCTGCTGCGCTGGTGCTGCGCTGGGCTTGCTGGGGATGACACTCACCATGCCCTGCTAAGTAAGCACCCCCAGCCCGTGATTCAGAGCAGAAACAGCAGTTTGCATAGAGGTGCAATAAACTCCTTTGTTTAAGTACCTTTTGCTCTTTTAGATATGGGTTTGGAGACTGTTGCAGAAACCTTGGAGATTCCCTCCCTTGGGCTAGACCGTGCAAACTCGCCCGAAGAAACTATTGTTTCTTAAAAGCCTCTATAAGCTCCCTGTCCCCAGCTCCGCAGCCCAGCTCAGCATTTTGGGCGAGTTATGAAACAGGGCAGATGCCGGAGCGTAGCATTTGTATTATCCGCCAAATGACGGGATGTGATAAACACTTGGCTTTCCCGTGCGGGGACAGGGTGAGGGCTGTTCCTTGCCGTGGGGGAAATGACATTACAGGTTTGCAAGAGCTGGGCACTTTGTTGTGCAGAAGCCATCTGACGCTGACAGCCTGTCATTGATTTGCGAAAACATCATTTGGCATCGATAACAAGCTTTCAGGAGAAACAAGTAGGACAGAGGAAAACAACACCCAGGTATTGCTTCGCTGTTCCCTACCCGGACTGGAAGCGTACAGACTTATCCCCGTTCTGTGAAATGCACAGGAGCAGCAGAAAATCCTCCTCCATCTCACTGGGCATCAGCCGCCCGGTCTTGGGCAGGGCTCACCCCTCCTCCTGGCTGGCTTTGCTTGGGCATGGTCTAAATGTCCAGGCTGGCTGGGTGATGGAGCAGAGTGAAACCACTGCATCCCTTGGGTGAGGTGTCAGGAAACATGGGGAGAGGGGACCAAAGGTTATTACGCTCTGGTTGCTCTAGTCCTGTGTCTCATTGACAAGGCTTGGGTTTCTGCTGTTGGGTTTCTCTGGAGGAGCATCCTGGAGCATCAGAGGAGGAAGGTGCACAACGATCATCTTCCCCAGGAACATATCCTTGTGCTTTCTGATACTGCTCATGTTCCTATGAAATACGAAATAGGGCACCTGCGTGCTCACAAGCCACCAGGTAAACACGAAACCTGATGAATGGGAATGAAATAAAGTGCTTTCCCGCTGCTTTCAAGGAGGGAAACAGGATCTGTGAGCTGAAAGCACCAGGCCTGCGGGCAGCCAGACCCTGAGCACTGATGATTCCCACTGGAGAGAACCTCCACAAGTCCTCTCCACTACAGCAACCTCCATCCAGCAGTGTGAAGGAGCCTGCTCCTCCTGGCCCTTCTCCGGGCTGCGTACTGACACGAGCACCCAGGACAGGTCCTGGGGGACCCAGGAGGCCTCTGCCCTGGGCGCCCTCCTCTCGGCCTCCCTCCTGATGGGGTTTGTGCCTCTTCTCCTGTATCAGCCTCTTGTGGATTGGCAGGAGCTTTGTCAGTGCTTGCTGTGACCTGAAACTAGTCACACCAGCACCAAGGTGTTCGGTTCTCTGCAAACGAGTTGCTGCAGTGTGGCTTGGCAGAGAGAAAATTCTCTGCTCAAATTCATAACCTGGCATGTCATTTCTTGTACAGCCATTTTATCTTCTATTCTGCTTGCTAAAAGTGCTATTTTTTTTCCGTGCTACCCCAAGTTACTTGCAAAGATTGCCCCAACTCTTTGCCTGGCAGCTGCCCTGATTTCTCCATAGGGCTGTCCCTGCAAAAAGCAGGACCCCCTTGTTCACCCCCATGAACACAGCAGCACCCTGCGGTCAGCAGGACCCTCCAAGACCCCTACTTTAGGTGCTCTGCAGGCGACCCTGCAGTCCTGGGCTCAGTGGGGTGGTTTTGCAACCTGTGCAGGCAGATGAAGCTTTTTGCAAATGGGGAGCGGGACACATTGACCCGGGAGCATCTCGGCAGGACGGAGGCCGGACCCCCAGGCAGGAATGGGCACAGCGGTCAGCGTCGCTGCTCTGACCCATGGCGGGTGCAACGCTGCCTCCTACTAGCAGGGGCGTCCCCAGGCTTTTGGCACTGAGACACCATTTTGATCCAGTTTAGACTAAGGGAAATAACAAAATACAAGATGAGCAGGCTGTGTGGGAGATCCTCTAGC
>NW_009202016.1:1157-11213 GCF_000690835.1 Fulmarus glacialis | reverse complement strand
CCGCCTCGGCAGCCCCGTGCCGGGGACCGCGCTGAGCGCGGCGGGACCTTTAGCCGCGATCTTGAGAGCGGCTTTTTCCACTGCCTCATAACCGCCCGTCCGCGCTGGGAGCGCAGCGGGCTGGCCAGGGCCCTCGCCCGGCTCTTCGGCGCGTTTCTTCGTAACTCGCTGCCCTGCAAAGCCCCTGTATCTGTTGCCCGCTTCAGCGGTAAGGGCGTGTGACAGCTGTCAAAGGCTTTCTTAGCCAGGGCCGGGGGGGAATCGGGTAGGCAAATGTACTGCCTTGGTGTGCACGAGGTAGGTTCATCAGTAAGACAGCTGGGAGGTGAGGTACTGAGTGCTACTGCCCAAAAAGCCTCTGTGCATGGTTGCATTGAGGCACTGTATTGGTGGGGGTGCCTGACTTGCCTGGAGCGCTGGGGATCCTGTCACTGGCATAGAGAGCTGTACTAGGAAGGAAAGGGCAGGTAAAGCATCTGTACTGCGCTGGATTGCCTATGCAAAGCTGAAGGTTGTGTTTTACCAGCTGTAGAAGTGTTTAGTGTTTTTTTGTTTTGTTTTGTTTTTTTTAAAAAGTCTGTAATTGACACCGAGCATGAACACTACTAGCAGATGCCAGTTACAGTGAGAAGACTATTGTCTGGTTCGTCCAGTTTACTAGAAAGGTAAACTTCAGGTGTTGTCCAGTAAGGGCATGTTACTTTGCTAGGGTTTTCTTTTGACACTAACCCTTGAAAGCCCTGTTATTAAAGCCCTGCAGGGACATAATTCATTTTCAGGGAGAAGTTTAATTTAAAACTTTCTGCTGGCTATTACAACCCAAGCTGGGGGGGGCGGAGAAGAACTAACGAAAAACAGTAGGAAAAAATCTATTTCTTGTTAGTTGAAGGTTGTCAAATGAAGAGAAAAACAGACTAAATTTTCATATTGTGGACACAATACCAGAAGGCATTCTTTGATTTATAAAATTGATGGTGTTTTTGTGGTGTCCTTAAGTAGTTATTTTTAATTAGTCTTTATTTAGTTGTCATTCAGTAATGACCAGAAGTCTCCAGTGTGCTGAAATGTTGTCTAAGCAAATGGCTAAGGAAGTGGCTTAAACCACTTAAATTGAAAGATCATTCTGTTAATATACGAAACAATACCTATAGATGTATTTTTGTATCTTTAAACTGCTTAATTAGATGAAGCTAGTAGGTCGTGAATTAGCCTGCTCGCGTTTCTTTTTCTTGGTTTTGTTTTGTTATCATCTTTTGTTGTAGCATTCTGAATTCATTATTCTCATTTTGTTCATGAAATGCCAATGAAATAAAGCTGTAGACATAAACTGCCACTGTTTAAAAAGCAATGAAGTTAATGATAGAAATGAATGAACCAAAGTCCAGAGAAGCAGACAGGGAGACTAGTAAACTTTTTCAAGATAGGACCACTCACTCGCTAGTTTAGACATAAACATAGACATACACATAGACATACATGTGTATGTAACAGACTTGGCCAAAATGAATTGTTTTTAAAGCAGTATTTGTTTATTTTTCAGAAAATATTTTATCACAGATGTTATGGTGAGACTGTATGTATACTAGACTACACTTATTTTAAAAGGCATGTTATGATTTTTAATTTAATATTTTTTCCAGTGTTTCTTAGATACTATTTTTTTAAATAATGACTTTATGAAAACAGTACATTACTGAAACGTTATGGCATTGGTTTTCATGATATGAAATTCTGAGGACTTTCTTATTTTCAGGCTTTGAAGTATACAAGCCGTGGCTATGCATCACAGCGCACTTTAAATGTAAGTATAAAGCACCATCAGACTGCAATAAATCACTGTTTTAAATTTGTTTCTTAATCACTGAAGTTTTTTAAAAAGTTACCACAAAAAATCTGTGTTGAAGCCAATGTGACTTGTGCCCAAGTCACACCTTACTGCAAAATCTGGAATAAAAGTCAGATTTCCTTTTTTGTTTTGCTTTGCTAATTGTTAGGTAGTGTGGGACGAAATTAGTTAGGAATGTGTCAGCTAACTTAAGCTCAATGCAACTATCTACCCGTTACTGGAAAATACAGCTGATACCAGCTAATCCCTTTGAGGTTATTTGTATGTTATCCTGCAACTTGCTGTTAGAACGTAAAAGATGGGGACAAGTATGTTACTATCACTGAAGTCAATCATGATGAAGAGTGGGTTACAGAAACAGACAGACCTTCTTAGTTTTAAACAAGTATAATTTGTCTTTTTTTGTTTAATTTTTTCTAGTGTTTTCTTTCTTTGCTTGTCTCTCTAAATAAAGAACTCGTGGTGAGACCCTGTAAAGCTTTGTGTCTAACTTCCACTGAAGCCAGCACAGTTGGAGGTATTCATTGCTTCTTCTCAATAGCTCTCTGGGGCAGCCACTGGTCTGAAATGTGCATCTTTTTGGTGCCAGGTCCTCATGCTACTCTCACAGGGTTAGCAGGTAGATATGTCGATGTCGTACTAAAGCTGAGGCAAAATAAGAGTAAATCTGTTTTGAGGGGCTACTAGGTATAGAGCTGAATGTTATACCATCTCTTAAACTACTGCTTACGCATTATGCTGGGACCCAGGCTTTTGAATATCTCCAAGATGGGGACTCCACAATTTCTCTGGGCAACCTGTTCCAGCGTTCAGTCACACTCACAGTGAAAAAGTGTTTCCTGATGTTCAGAGGGAACTTCCTCTGTGTCAGTTTGTGCCCATTGCCTCTGGTCCTGTCACTTGGCACCACTGAAAAGGGCTTGGCTCCGACCTCTTTGCACCCTCCCTTCAAATATTAATAGACATGGATGAGGTTCCCCGAGCCTTCTCTTCTCCTTGCTGAACAGTTCCAGCTCTCTCAGCCTCTCCTTGTATGTCAGATGCTCCAGTCCCTTAATCATCTTCCTGGCCCTTTGCTGGACTCTTCCAACATGTGCATGTCTCTCTTGTACTGGGGAGCCGAGAACTGGACACAGCACTCCAGGTGTGGCCTCACCAGTGGTGAGTAGAGGGAAAGCATCACCTCCCTTGACCTGCTGTCAGTGCTCTGCCTGATGCAGCCCAGGATGCCATCAGCCTTCTTTGCTGCAAGGGCCCATTGCTGGCTCATGTTCAACCTGGTGTCCACCAGGATCCTCAGGTCCTTTTTTTCAAAGTTGCTTTCCAGCTGGGTGGCCACCTGCATGTACTAGTGCCTGGGGTTGTTCCTCCCCAGGTGCAGGACTTTGCACTGCTCCTTGATGAACTTCATGAGGTTCCTGTCAGCCCATTTCTCCAGCCTGTCCAGGTCCCTCTGGATGGCAGCATGACCCTCTGTTGTATCATTCTTCCCAGTTTGGTGTCACCAGCAAACCTGCAGAGGGTACACTGTCCCATCATCTAGATCATTAATGAAGATGTTAAACAGGACTGGACCCAGTATTGACCCCTGGGGTACATTGCTAGTTACTGGCCTCCAACCAGACTTCGTGACACTGCTCACCCCCCCCCCGGCCCAACCGTTCCACCAGTTTTCAGTCCACCTCACTGTCTGCTTATCCAGCCCATACTTCATCAGCTTCTGTAAGAGGATTTTATAGGAGGCAGTGTTGAAAGCCTTACTGTAGTCTAGGCAGACAATGTCCACTGCTCTCCCCTCATCTACCAAACCAGTCATTTCACTGTAGAAGGTTATCGGGTTGTTTGAGCATGACTTCCCCTTGATGAATCCATGCTGATGACTCCTGATGATTTTCTTCTTGTTCATGTTCCTGGAAATGGTTTCCAGGGTTAGTTGTTTCATCACCTTCCCAGGGATCAAGGTGAGGCTGACCATCTTGTAATTCCCTGGGCCCTCCTTCTTGCCCTTCTTGAAGATAGGAGTGATGCTTGCTTTCCTTCAGTCTTCAGGCACCTCTCACAATTGCCATCACCATTCCAAGATTATTGAGAGTGACCTTATAAAGACATCAGCCAGCTCGGCACTCGTGGGTGCATCCCAGGGCAGAGCAGGGCCCATGGATTTATGTATGTCCAGTTTGCTTAAGTATTCCCTGACCTGATGCTCTTCCACCAAGGGTATATCTTCCTTGCTCCAGCCTTCCCTCTCGTCTTTGGGGCCTGGGACTCCTGAAGGCCAATTTTACTAGTGAAGACTGAGGCAAAGAAGGCATTCAGTACCTCAGCCTTTTCCATGTCCTGTGTCACCAGGTCCCTGCCCCATTCAGCAGCAGGCCCGCATTTTCCCTAGACTTCCTTTTGCCTCCTAGGTGCTTATGGAAGCCCTTCTTGTTGCCTTTGACATCCCTCGCCAGATTCAGTTCCAGTTGGGCTTTGGCTTTCGTAACCTCATCCCTGCATGCTCGGACAGTGTCTCACAGGTTCCCTGTCCCTACTTCCACCTTCTGTATGCTTCCTTTTTGTGTATGAGTTTTGGTCATCCATGCAGACGTCCTGACGTTTTTACCTGACTTACTGCTTGTTGGAATGGACTGCTCTTGAACTTGGAGGGGGTAATCCAGTTTTCTTCAATCCTCCTTCGCTCCAGGACCTTTGAGACTCTTGCAAGCATCATTCATCCCAAGGCTGAGCTCAATGCACTCCAGCTGTTCTGTCACATAAAGGGCAACCCCCCCTCCTTGTCTTCTTGGCCTGACCTTCCTAAAGAGCCCGTATCCCTCCATGGCAGCACTCCAGCCATGGGAGCTATCCCACCACGGCTCCGTGATCCCAAGGTTGTACTCCTGCAACTGCACACTGATCTCTAATTCCTTATGTTTTTGCTGCATGCTGCATACATTAATAAAGATTATTTTAGTGCTCTGAAACACTTGCAGAATAAAAGGGAAGCTGTGATATGAATGAAAGAGTAAAAGTGGATAAATTTAAAAAACACTGGTGTATGTGTGCATATGTGAGAGAGACTGTGACTTTTACTCCATGCTTCTCCTCTTAGGAGGTGGTGATAGCAAGTGCTGTAAGGACACCGATTGGATCTTTCCAAGGATCTCTCTCATCATTGCCAGCCACTAAACTTGGTTCCATTGCAATTAAGGGAGCAATTGACAGAGCAGGTATATGTAAATATTTTTTCTGTGACAAAGAAAGCCTTAAGTGACTCAGAATAGTATCAGTCTGCATCTTTTGTTTTTAAGTTGCTTGGTAAACTAAAGGTTTGGGGTTTTTTTGCTCTTGTGGCACTCTTTAAGTCTTTATCCACAGATGGTATTTGTTTAAAGTTGACTGTTGGACTTTGTTTCAATCTGAATTAAGTGCTGCTTCTAGGAACAGATCATTACTTAGGGATATCTGTGCTAGTCCAAATCCGATTGAACATGCTAATTGTTTGTCTGGGGTGGGGTTTTACAACACACCTAAGCTGATGCAAAGGCTACTTACTGCTGAAACCAGTGGCTCTTCCTTTCCCTGCCCATTTTTTACATGGGCACTTATGCTTGTAGGACACCCTTGTGAGTCTATTCATAGATTTAAATCAGCAAAAAAGTCTTTTTGGGGAGAGATGAGGGTTAATTTTCTCCAAGTTTGGCTTCTTGAAACAGCATATTACAAGAACTTGAACACCAGGCTTCTTGAAACAGCATATTACAAGATTTGCAGCAGGAGAGCAGGCCTCTTCTGTCTGGTGGCAGCTAGCTGTGGCCTTGGCTCATCCCTGTCAAACCAACAAACAAAACTGTTTCTTTGGACATAATTATGGCAGATAGAAAGTTGTGTGCATTTAACCATCAGTGTAAACTGAGCTGCTCAGATGACTAGTGAGGCTTGGAAATGTTTGCTTTAGCTACCTTGTTCTGCAGGGTAACAAGGGAATTCTGTTCTGTGGGGGTCACCAGTTTGCCATGTTCCATGAATATGAGAGTAGAGATCTGGGATGCACCCAACAGAGGCCTGTATGCTGCTTTTAGCACACAGGTTGGGCATGACACGTTTCATCAGTCCTTGGTAGAAAACTTCAATGGGAAGGTTCGTACAAGGGAGTTACGTCTTCCGTGCAAAGAATCCTGAATTGAAACAATTTTGTTTTATAGGTATCCCTGCAGAAGAAGTGAAAGAAGCGTATATGGGTAATGTCTTGCAGGCTGGTCAAGGACAAGCTCCAGCAAGACAAGCGGTCCTGGGTGCAGGTATTCATTCTCTTGATACTGGGGTTAAAGGTTTTCTGTCTTTATGTAGGCAGTGTAGATTATTGAGCTATGAGTTAAAGCAGAGTGGTGCCCAGCCTTTTGTCAAGACAGTCTGTGTAGGCTTTTTTCCCTGTGGTGGGTGAAGGGTCCATGTTGTACACATGTAAGTGAGCCTAATTGTGCATCCTCAGGAATCAATTGTCGTATGCACAATGGATGTTGCTGCCTACGGTGTTTGCAGAACCTGGAGAAGATGATATTGGAGACCAGGCTGCTACTTACAGAGCACTTTACACTAATGATGGATGCCGCTTTTTGAATCTTTCATAAACAGACCTTTTTTCTTCAGTGTATCATTACTCTTAAGCCTTATTGGATAAGGGGTCACTGAGTTTCCTTGAACTGCAGATCAGAGTATGTCATTACACCTACCTTCTCGTGGAGTGTGGAGCTGTCACTGGAAGAATTTACTCTATAATGTTAACTGCAGCATGAACGTTATTGGGGTGCAGGAATTATTTTCTTCTCCCTTTTGCTGTGGGGATGGGATTCCATACCTTAGCGTGACTCTAGGAAAGTCCATGGGTCAGGGAAGAACTGGATACTTTCTTGGCTCTGTCCCTGTACTTTTTTGAAAGAGGAGGAACTGCTTCCTTCTCCATGAATATGGCTCTTTTCTTTCCCCTGGCTAGTTTCCCCATCTCACTGCTGGTATGGAGGTGATGTGCTGGTAGCAGAGCCGTAATACTAGAGAGCAAACCTAAGGAAGAGGCAGTGATGCAGGTCTTGAGCCAACTGCACACAGCAGAGCCCAAAGCTATTGTAATGAATACTCAATAACAGTAATAACTCAGTAATAATGACATGTATGAATGACACTGACACCTAGCACTTTTGGTCTTGTTCGGTATGGCGTGTGTTTAGAGTCCCTATACTTCTGGGGCCTGTCTTGTTGCCAGTTGCTAAATTCTACAGCTTGTTTATGCCTTTGCAGTCTTGAATGCTTCTTAGAGGCAGGGATCGGGGTGTCAGGAGGAGGAATAGTACTGGAGTAGCTTCTCTGATCTTCTGTCTCTCTGATTCTTCGCTTGCTTGCTCCCTTATCACAAGTCTGTTGTTGGAAGGGGAGAAAACAGCAAGAGTCTCCAAGAAGGGTAGTAACTAGGGGTGAGGGTAGATAAATTGCCCTGGCAGGATAAATAGTGCAAACTGGACACCCTGGGCCTAGATAAAAATTGGTCCCATATGAAATATTGCTGGGACACCAATAAAGTGTTAGTCTACCCTTTAAATAACAGTTGTTTGTACAACTTCTTTGACTCAGGTCTACCAATCCGCACTCCTACTACAACTGTCAATAAAGTCTGTGCTTCAGGAATGAAATCGATCATGATGGCAGCACAAAGCCTGATGTGTGGGAGTCAGGTATGTGAATTTTATTGCTATTTTACAGAAAATCTAATGATGTAGATCCTGTCCTACTAAAGACTGTGCTCTTTAATTTGGGACTGTGTTTTGTCTTGGGATAATAAAGCTAATTAGCAAGCTTTTGTTTTGCTTATGCAACCTTAATTTTATAGTCACTTAAGTGTGTTTTGGTTTAAAACAGAAAAAAATTGAAGTATTACAGTTAGGAAATTGTCAGATGTATTTTTAGAGCTGAGCAAATAAGGCAGATCTTTTATTTTGGGTGTTTACATCCTGTCCCTACTGCTCTTTCCCCACCCCACCTCCCACCCCACCCCCAAAAAATAATTAAGGGAATTTTCAAGCTTTCAGTTTTGAAAAATTGAGGAAATTTTTATAGACTTAGTTTTTGCTGAAGCACATGTAATCTTTACTTTCAGACACTTTAAACACTTCAATGAGTTAAATATACATATTAAAGCAATGTTGTTTCCAAGTACGTTAAAGATGTTTCAGGCTTTTTTTATTGTTTTAGAAAAAATGGAATTTATTGTTGCTGCATAAGAGTTTTCATTGAAGAGAGCTTGATGGAAGGGAATTGCTCATCTCTGTCAACTGTGTTCTAAGATGCTCTATATGATGGGGAAAATAGTATCACTTAATGGGAGGATGGGAGAATACACCATCTTCAGCAAGCTGTTAAATGCTGTGCAGCAAAGAATATGGGGGAAGTGCGAATGCGAAGACAGACATTTCAATTTTGTTTTTGTTTCCGTACTCAAAGCATGTTGGCAACATCTCCCCTTCTCTGAAGTGAAAATATTGTCAGTTCAATATATATTTTTGGTTTACAAAGTAAGTGGCTCATTAGTGAGAAATGTACTTACTTTTTTTTTTTTTTGTATTTAAGAACAAAAGTAAAATAATTAAGTTTTGTTGTCCCTTCTGTGAAGATAACAGTATAGCTGAGTTAAGCAACTACTTACTGCTTTGGCCTTGTTCTGCAGAGAACGGAACTTTGTCCAGTGCATACTGAAGTCAGTGGAAGTCACTGGACTTTGAACCAGGCCCAGCATGTCTGTGTAAACAGCTACATTTGGATTTAGTAATTTCCATCCAATGACTTCATGAGAGTGGTTGTGCATTTGGTTGGTTTGACAGATTCAGGCCATGAGTTCTGAAGAGAACTGGAGTTTTCAGCTGAACTAATCATACACGCTGTGCGGCCAGTCTAAGCAAAAGCAGAGACTCAGGCAGCTATTAGTTTCTTAGAGCTATAAATTATGGGTTTTTTTGGTATTTGTTTTTCCTGGCTGTGGACTGTGAGGTGTCTGTGGTATGAAAGTCAGTGATGGTTCCCAGTGGCTTGAGTCAGCATACATCATCGTATAAACAATTGTATTAACTCTGTCTCGAAGTCTTTCACTTTATGGAATTGAAATGCCAGGGACTTTGTTCCTCTGATCTATTGCTGCTTCCATATCTCAACTGCCTTTCCGATTTATCTGCCTTTCCAGTTTGTCTCCAGCCTTCTTTCTTTTCTTTATTACTTCATGTCACTGTTCCTGGATCTAGTTTGTAATCTATCCTGAACCAAACCATTATTTTTCTGAGTCTTAATTTAAAGAAACCAAAAGCTTTCATCTTTTTCTTATGGCTGTTTTGATGTAAAATCTTTTTGAATTTATATTAACAGCACTATTGAACTCTCAAAGACTCACACTGCTGTGTGTGTATTTTTCTTACATTTATCCATATTCCAAATGTGCCATTAAGCACAACTGTGTCTATTCTTCATATCCTGAGATCCTAGGGATTTTGGGGGTATAGCCTGATGAACAGTAGGTATACTTATGGTCCTTATAGCTTTGTTGTTTGTAGGTTTTCTGTTTGTTGCTTTGTCTTATATTGAAAAGTATACTAATTCATAAATGCCCATAATGATTCAGCTTAATTCAAGTTCAGTAATCATTAATTATTAACAGCTCTTTTTTTGCTGGCCTTTTCAAATGATAAAACTGTATTATAAGTCTTCTCTCTTTAGGTAGTAAGGTGAAACAATATTATGTAAAACTGCAGGTACTCTGTCTCTTCTTATTGGTCTCTTAGATTCTGACTGTTGCTTGTTCCATAGGGATATGGAGCTGTGAATGAAGAACAAAAATGAGAAATATACAGAAAAAGAAACTGTTTAAAGTAAAATTTATAATTTGATCTGGGAAGCTTTTGAAGTAAAAGTGCAAGAGACTGACATGGCTCTTGCAGCTTTCTGAAACTGCACGCAAGACAAAGTCCAGCTGTTCTGTCAGGATGGATTAACTGTCTTCAGCTGTTGTTCCTGCTGTTTGCTTTTTAAATGCATACATTTTTTTTTCTCTTTCTCTAAGGCTCCACAGAAATATAAAACGTCCATGCTTAAGCTTTTGGTAATATTTGTTCCTACAAGAAGTCATAGAGAACACACTGCATTATTAATAATTTTAACTTGTTTCCTTTGAGCAGGATGTAATGGTTGCTGGT
>NW_009202016.1:0-1126 GCF_000690835.1 Fulmarus glacialis | reverse complement strand
TCCCTACACAATGAGCAGAGGATCAACGCCTTATGGAGGAGTAAAGCTGGAAGACCTGATAGTAAAAGATGGGTTGACAGATGCTTATAACCATATCCATATGGTAAATACTCCTGCACAGTACTAAAGTATCAACCATATACCTGATGCAGCTTTGAAGAGCTTGCTTATAATTATTATGAAACTGCTTCATCTAGCAAACCTAGAAATGAGGAATAACATTAATGGAGGAGGAAAAAGTCTTCCATTTCCAGGCTTCCTGTAGTAACTGTAATAGAAGGGCTAGGCAGAAGACCAAAACAGAACAGCAAATTGTGTGTTAATATTTATCTGTCTCTGATTGAAGTCTGAATAGCCTAGAGCAGGGATTTAAAAAAAAAAATTCTGCTGCTGATAAATTGCTGTTACTCTATCTGTGGGAGAGAGCAATCTTTGATGTCTTTGAGGGTACCTGCTCTGTATGGTTTAGCAGGCTCTCATGTTTATTTTCCCTCCCCCAATGTACATATCTCATATTTTCTGTTGGAAGGTTTGAGTCAGCTGATATGCTTACTCATCAGCATGGTAACTTAAATTGGACAAACAGCTGCAAACTTAGGATGGGTTTGGAAAACAACTGATATGAAGATAGTGAAGAACAACCGTCGGGGAAAGAACAGTTTGAAAAGAGAATGACTGCTTTCAGTTTACGAATATTTCTGACCTTTGCCTATGGTAATTCACGGTTGTAGGGCATTATTGATTGGTCAGTTAGTGTTCTTGCTTGTGTACAGGAAAATATGTCATGAAGAATATTCTGCTGTGATCCATATATTTGATACAGGCGTGTCCTGGTTTCAGCTGGGATAGAGTTGATTTTCTTCCTAGTAGCTGGTAGAGTGCTGTGTTTTGGATTTAGGATGAGAATTGTGTTGATAACACACTGATGTTTTAGTTGTTGCTAAGTAGTACATAGTCAAGGTCTTTTCAGCTTCCCATGCTCTGCCAGGTGCACAAGAAGCTGGGAGGGAGCATAGCCGAGACAGCTGACCCAACTGGCCAACGGGGTATTCCATACCATATGATGTCATGCTCAGTATATAAGCTGGGAGGGAGCAGTGACTGCTGCTTAGGGACTGGCTGGGCA
>NW_009202015.1:5930-6138 GCF_000690835.1 Fulmarus glacialis | reverse complement strand
CAAAGGCACGGACTGGGAGAATGAAGAGCCGCTCAGCTTAGGAAAAGATCAGGTTCAAGACCATCTAAGAAACCTGAAGGTGCACAAGTCCATGGGACCCAATGAGATCCATCCATGGGTCCTGAGGGAACCGTCGGATGAAGTTGCTAAGCCACTATCCATCGTCTTTGAGAAGTCGTGGCAGGGCGGTGGAGCTCCCGCTGGCTGG
>NW_009202015.1:0-5245 GCF_000690835.1 Fulmarus glacialis | reverse complement strand
CCCCGGTATCAATACAGGCTGGGGGATGAAGGGATTGAGAGCAGCCCTGCTGAGAAGGACTTGGGGGTACTGGTGGACAAAAAGCTGGGCATGAGCCGACAATATGCGCTGGCAGCCCAGAAGGCCAACTGTATCCTGGGCTGCGTCAAAAGAAGCGTGGCCAGCAGGTCGAGGGAGGTGATTCTGCCCCTTTCCTCTGCTCTGGTGAGAGCCCTCAGCACAGGAAAGACATGGACCTGTTGGAGCGGGTCCAGAGGAGGGCCACAAAAATGCTCATGGGGATGGAACGCCTCTCCTATGAAGAAAGGCTGAGAGAGTTGGGGTTATTCAGCCTGGAAAAGAGAAGGCTTCAGGGAGACCTTACTGTGGCCTTTCAGTACTTAAAGGGGGCTTATAAGAAAGATGGGGACAAACATTTTAGGAGGGCCTGTTGCGACAGGACAAGGGGGAATGGTTTTAAACTAAAAGAGGGTAGATTTAGACTAGAGATTAGGAAGAAATTTTTTTACTGTGAGGGTGGTGAAATACTGGCAGAGGTTGCCCAGAGAGGTGGTAGATGCCCCATCCCTGGAAACATTGGAGGTCAGGTTGGAGGGGGCTCTGAGCAACCTGATCTAGTTGAAGATGTCCCTGCCCATGGCAGGGGTCTCCCAGTCCCTGCCTGGACTAGGTGACCTTTAAAGGTCCCTTCCAATCCAAACTATTCTATGATTCTATGATTTCCTGAATGTCAATATGACATAAATTGACAGTATAGCGAACAAAACTTAGACACTTAGAATACAAAAAAAAAAAAAAAGCTTCTTATGAAATTAGTGGCTAGCCTGGTTTTGAGAAAAGGAGGGAAAACTTGAGATAGTAAGAGTAGAAGGTAATGGCTTTTCCCAACTAATGAGTGACAGCTTGATCACATGGCTGAAATGCAGTGTGATATTTGTTTTCACAGGTAGGCAGACTTTTTACTGACATGGTTTTGACATTAAAGAAAAAATGGTTTTGTGGATTTTTTGATACTCAATATATACAAAATGCTCAGGAATGTGTATTTCATGTTGAATTGACATAGGCAAAAACTTTCCATGATGCGTGTCCACCCAAGGCTGTAATTTTAGGGAAGGTTTTGGCCAAAACTGTTCTGGTACTAGCATGGAGGCTAGGAGTAACGCTTACCACGTGAGCTCTGTTTTATTTTCTTTCCCCTTTCTTTCTTATCCTGGTTTTGTCTTTAAGGAGTTCTCTTGTACCATGCTCCACTTCAGAAGGAAATAAAATCAAGGCTTCTTGTACTTCTAGGCAGAAGATATAATATCTTCTGTTTTACCATCTCTGGACCACAGGTTAATTGATTCTATCTTCACTTTCCTCTGACCTAAAGTTCAGGCTGCAAAGCCTCGTGAACACGCTGTCCTCTAGATACAAGATTCACCTAGTCTCTCTACTCCACTGAATTCTTAATTTTGGTCTGTATCTTACATTAAAGGTATGGATGTTAGGGATTTGTGACCTGTATTAAAGTCCTAAATTAGGTCTGTTCTAATCTGTTCATGTTCATTTGTAGCTTTTCAAAAGGGCTGGGACAGGCAAATAGATCACGCCAGTGTGTTTCATGCTGATAATGCCTGGAAGCAAATGAATGCTCTGGGTGCAAAGCCATGTCAAATCTGACTTAGGGGACTGATGCTAGCCTGGTAAAATGTCAATTTTACTCTTGCCCTGCAGAATGGATGTTTCTGAGGCACTTTGGGGCATGGATGTATTGATATATGGATGACTTGTGGAAAAAGAACAGGAGCTCCAAAACTGCCATAAAATCAAAAGAAAAAAAAACCACAAAAGAGTGGGGAGATCCTGGAAACTAAACATACAAATCCGATGGGAAAAAAAAACATCAATGGAGATTTATTAAAAGCATATTGGAGATTTTCTTGCTCTCAAATAAATGTTCCCTTAGTTTCAGAGTATGTGATAGAGTGGTTATAGGAGTTTTCATTCTGAATGTTTTTCCCCGAAAGTAGTTATAAACTCCAAGGTTACACAGCGTAGACAGTTTGTCTTTTTCAATTACTTTTGTTGACCAAATTCAACTAAGTGACGTGCCTGTGATATTCTACAATCTTACTGTAAGAGTAAGCTTAAAGCCTGTGATTTTGACTGTATAGTATTGATAATGTGTAGAAACAGATATTGAAGGGTTTTTTCCCTCTCAATCTCTAATTATTGTGTATTGTAGTTTGTCAGTACTGCTTCTTGAAAAAGTGCGATTCTGTTACTGGCTTGACATGTTTTGAATTGAACACTTAACTTTAAGTGGTTATTGTTTGTGTCCATTTGCATTATGGTATAGTTCCATGTATACATTCTTAATGCGCTTGGCCCATAGCAATGCCATGTTGAATAAAAGTCACAATGAAAACAGCAAAACAATTAAGGATCTATTCCAAAGTCCGTAGAAGTCACCCAAAAGACTCCCATTCAGTACAGCTGTCACTGCGTTACGCACCACCAAAATAAATACTTGTTAAAAAAATTTCCCTTTAGAAGTCCTTATTCTATGATATGAAGTTAGGATTATGAACAAAATCCTAGAAAACTTAGTATATATGCAGTTCCTTCAGGTAAGTTTATGAACTAGTCTTTAAAATTCTGTAGCAAGGAGATAGGTTATTCACTATTCATCTCTACAGTCTGTAAAATAGTCACTATGGGAATCCTGTCGCGGGGTCTAAACCCTATGAAATTCTGTGAAACTTTTCCATTTGTTGTATGCTTAATAAAAGATGACAGTCATTTTTGCTGATATCTTCCCGTTAAAACTTGTAGCCATAGACCATTGTTTTCTAATGACAAAAGTAATTAGCACTAAGACATGTTAATAGCTGTGTTATCAGGTAATGATGTCTTCATTAATGCATGGCTCTAATCTCTGAAATAATTTTGTCAGTAGCTGCTGGTGGAAGGAATGCTTCGGGAGGAGGGAATGTTTTGATGTACCAACTGTCCAAATTCATTAACTGCATAAAACTCAATCCTGTCTACTTGATGGTGAGGCTACATCACAGGTCTTTAAAGGCCAGACTTGAATTCCCAGGAATTTACACTAGAAACTCTCAGTCGTAACTGTTTCAGTTTTGTATGGGCATGCATTTATTGAATTCAAATGCCATATAGCTGATCAGTGAGGGTTTATTCAAATATCTAAGGATTATGGAGACTAATGTGCTAGAAGAAATCTTTGGATTCTGAATGGAATTTTGTGTCAGCACCTTGTCTCTGCAGTGGACTGAACCAGACTGTTATATCCTGGGCCCTAGAGACAAGGGGAAAGAATGAAATCTGGTTATGGATTCCAAATGGCTTGGAACAACTTTTTTTTTTTTTTTTTTTTTTTTAATAAAATGTAATTTTGCAGGATTATCATGGAGACTGGGATGAGAACTTTGAGGGATTCAGAGAAATGACTAATGTTGTCAACGTACCAGTGGCTTTTAGCAAGTTGATATTGTTTACGACCTTTACAAATATATACATCTGTGAGGATGTAGGTGAGTGTTCCTCCTAAAGAGAAGAAGTTTTGCTGAAGATACTGTAGCTAGAAAAGTAGCCTGGAAGTTGTAATACAAATAAGCCTGTAAACTGTATGCTATTAATTCCATAGTTGACAGAGGGAAACAAAACAGGGAAATCCTCATGTAACTAGTTTTGCTGTTCTTTGTTTAGATCCATTTTTTGTTTTAGGGCCCTTATATACTTTTGCTCCTTTTCCTATTTAACTTCCAGCTCTTGGCCATTCTGCTGCAAACTCCCTAGTTTAAACTAGGAGGGAATTTTTGTTTGCAGTTGCCTCCATAGTAGGTATTTACTAAGCTGGAGCTACATGACAGAATTTGTATAACTTTTCTCTAGCTGTAGGAACTTGTTTTCATAAATAAAATAGTCATAGCTTGCTATTTATAAATAACCACATTTCTGTTTCTGATGCTTAAACTGAATAGGTTTCCATTGTAAATAACTTTTTGATTGCAACGTGAAAAATATATTTTGGCTCCTAAAAAATTTATATTTTTTGAGCATTTCATTGGAGGTGTGATATTCTAAAGGAATGGCTTAAGATGAAAGCAACAGTTTTTTGTTTTGGGGTTGGGTTTTTTTGTCAATCTGCAGCCTCCCTGCCGTAAGTAAGGAAATAGATGTTGAATATTCTGTCCTTTCACCCTCTATGCCTAAATGCTTTCCCCCCAAGCTCTGAAGAAAACCCAACCTGAAAGCCTAGCATCCTGAAAGCCAAGGCAAAAAAGTAGAAGCAGCTTGCCAGGAAACAGATGTAGGTGTGAAGCTTTGTTGTGTATTTTTTCCAGTAGCAACATCTGTCTTGGCTAGTTTCCTTGTAGTTTTATGGAAAACCAGTGATCTGTCATTGTTTTTGTTCATGGCAGTGAATGCTACCACTTACTCCTGTGAATTCTAGACTGCCATTTTTCTCTCATATTGTCAAGTGAAGTGTACATCACTTTAAAAGCTACTCTGTTATCTTTAATGTAAATCTACTGCTGCTTTTAAAAGATTGGGAGTGTTCTAAGACTATCCATCTGTGAATACCTATAAAAATATTTATAGATTTGTAAAAAATTATTACTAACTCTTGAGAATATGCTAGTTCCCTATTCAGAAATGTTGATTTATGAATGGTTCTGAAAATTAAAACTGTTTTATTATTGATGATTATTGGTTTTGCCATCTGGCTGAAGTAGAACACTCAATTTTCTGAAAAGTGGGGCAAGCTTCTATTGTTTCTGTTTCATAGCAATATCACCATTTCAATACTTGTCTAATGAAATAAAAAATGTGCCCTTATATCTCAGCTATCCTGTGTTTGATTATGATAAAGAAATGGAATTCTATGTTTTCTTTCCTTACCTTATATAGGTGGTATTTCCAGAGGTAGCCTTGGGGCTCTTTCAGTTCTTCGTACTTTGGAGTGTTGCTTGTACTTGACCAAGTAAACACACAAGAAAAGGAGATTTTTGATAGCTTAAATGATTCACTGGGAAGGCAATGAAGGCTGATGGCTACAGCAATGTTATACTGGCTTGGGAGATTTTTTCCCCTGATTTGTTAACTTCCATTTAAAAATTAATGTTGATACCTAGGCCACTGTGGAGGTAGTGTGACCCACTGAGGCATTCCATTTTAAGACAAAATATGAAGTCAGTCACACTGTGTGGTGGTGCATTCCTCCCCCCTTCTT
>NW_009202014.1:11967-22171 GCF_000690835.1 Fulmarus glacialis | reverse complement strand
CACCGCCCCGGGGACCTTCGGTTTGTCTGCTAGGCCTGGCTGGGGAAAAGAAGATGAGCATTTGAATACACAAGTTATGGCTAATGTCTTTTCAAAGGGCTATTTTCTCCTCTGGTGTCAGCCTGGATGCCAAGGCTGTGCCCCATTCCCCATTCACACTGAAGACATTGCTTGTGGATGGGATATCTTGCAGGTCAGCAGCAGGACCAGGCAGAGGGGAAAGCCCTGGGAAGTCCCTGTGGTTCAGCTCCCACCTGTAAATCAGGGGCAGTCACCCCGCTGTGCCTTACAGAGGGACTGTGCAGATACAATGCACTAAGCAGGAGAGGAGCTTGCAGGGATGGGCTGTCAGTCCCCATGGCAGTATGTCCATCCTCTGTCAATGGTTCCGGTTCGGCCACAGTTAACACCATGACAGGTTGCTGATCAGCACTAGGTGGGGTCAGGATCCCATTCCCACCAAAGGTTTGGTGCCCAAATGGGCCCCAAAAGCACAGTCAGCGAGCCCCGATGAAACCCCATCAGCAGACGGGTGTCCTGTTAGCAGCTGGGCATGATCTGCCAGGCCAGGACATTGTCACGCTCTGGAAATCAACGGCCCCTTTGCATACTGCTGACACACCGCTGCTGAAAGACCCGAACATTCACTGTCAGCAAAGAGTCTGGGCACTAGTGGGACCAAACACGCCTGGCAGGGAAGAGGCAGCCGAAAAGCTGCAGAAGAGGTGTGCTGGCTACCAGGGGCCGGGGCTATGCCAGGGCCAGGAAAGCAGCTGGAGGGGGGAAGGAAACTCGGGGAAGCTTCTTGTGGAGGTGTTTTTAAAATCACGTCATTCCAGGTTCAAGTGCGGACTTTCCAGCGACACACAGGAGAACTGGCTCTGTGATACAAAAGTAGCCCAGACAGTGACTCATGATAGTCCGGTGACATTTTAAACATCTAATTTCCAGCTAACTGAAGACTTTGAAAAAACAACCTGAGGTCAACCTGGTAAGTTGTCACCGTATGGAAAACCACTCCTTGCAAAAATCAGCCTTTCGGGGACATGCTGTACAGAGGGTGGCACCTGCGTGGTCCCCTGGTGCTGCCAGCGCGCTCCGTGTGCTCTGCCAGCCCAGTGCCGGCCACGCTCCTGGCCGGCGCTTGTCTGCCTTGTGGCTTTCCAAGACAGACCGAGAGCCTAAGGCTGCCTGCCACCCCGTGCACCAACTCGAGAAAGGAATGGGGAGGGCAGAGGAATGCAAACCAGGCCGGAGGGCTCATTCATCCTCCCCGCTCCCGGCTTCGGCGCGTTCCAGTCAGTCTTACTACAATGCAGCATTTTGTGCGCTGCAATCCATCCATACACACGCTTGCCTCTCATCCTCTGCCAGGACTTGCTCTCCTGAGGCACCTAGAGCTGAGTCTGTAATAAATCAGGCAGCAGCCTCCATCCAAGACACGCATACCCCGGTTTGCTCTGCTGAAAAATGAGCGCCTAGCTTTTCATCTGAACACCTGCAGCCGGCAGCAGCCGTGCTGACCCGGGGTGCGGTATGGCCTCCTGAATGAAAGGCACGTTGCTGTTCAGACACTGTCTCCCTGGCCGGTTTGCTGCGCTCCAGCATTTTTCTTTTCCCTGTACAGGGCAGGGAGCTGGCTCCCACATCCTGATCCCTCAAGCCCTGGGTGCCCTGGTCTGGCTCAGTGCTGCCAAAGTGAGTTTGAATCCATCAGCCTCTGAATTCAGTGATGCAGGTGCTGAGTGTGGACATTGCTCTCTAACGAGCTGGTGAGAGACTGGCAGCAAAATCCTCCCAGTGCACCGACGGAGGCTGGGAGGGAGACCTCGGAATGGGCATATGCAGGGCATGGTGGAGGGATGTGTTCCTGCCCAGCCACAGGCGTCTGAAGAAACGGCTCCAGCAGGAGAGGTGGGCATGGGGGGATTTTGCCCAGGGCTCCTGCAGGAGCACACTGGCAGATCCAGCCCCGGGCACAAGCACGGCTCTGTCAGCCACAGGAGGAAGAGCAGCAGCGGTGCTTGGAGCCGACTCGCTGCAGGAAAGTCAGGAGAGTGACCGGAGCCAGGACGCAGGGTGCGGGAGGGCGGCCACGCTCCCAGAGACACCCAGCGAGAGTGGCCAGGTCCCCGGCAGTTGGGACCAGCACATGGTCCCACCGCAGCACGGAGCTGCCCGAGGTGGGGAGCTCACAGCCTCAAGCTCCCCGCACTGCACAGGGGGGCATGGCCCCCCTTGGGGAAGCTGGAGCCGAGGCCAAACCCATCTGGCTTTGCTTTGCACGCTGCTGAGATCTTTTTTGTTGGGTTTATTTTCACGCAGATCCCCAGAACGCAGAGACAGGCAGGAAAGCAAGAGCTGAAAGGAAACAGGAAAAAGGCAGGTTCCCTTGATTTCTATTTTTAACGCTGCAAACAACATTAGTGTCATTATATTTAGAAAAAAAAATTCGGAGCGTTTCCTGCCTCCCCTTTCAATACCTTCAGCTATTTCCTTGCAGATGTTTCCAGGGGCCAGGGCTCAGCGGCAGGAGGAGAGAGGCTGGGCTCTCACCCCGCAGAGCAGCCCAGGGAGGGGAAGGTCCTGGGAGAGGAAAGCCAGCTCAAAGCAGGTGCCCGTGACCCTGCATGGGGACAGGGAGGACAACCAGGCTGTGGAGGACGTGGCCAGGTCCAAGCAGAAGCTGCATGTCGCCGCAGAACCTTCAAGCTGCCTCTCCATGAGTTGTAGCACCTTTGGTGCCGTCAAAGGTGGCGTAAGGGTGAGTGCAATGCAGGGGAAGGCACGGCGGCTCCGTCACGGCACAGGTTTAGGGGAGAGAGGCTGCGGCAGCCGAGGCTGGAGTCACGGCTCTGCCCCGCTGCGGGGACCCTGGGCTGAGCAGAGCATCCCTGGGCCAAGCTGCTGGAGAAGGGGGCTGGTCTGCAGCCGAGGTTGCACCGCCAGTCTCCTCTCATGCCCAGCACCACCTCTGTGATGGGGATCACACGCGGGACTGGTGAACAGCAGCAGCAGCAAAGTGAGGTCTCGGATGAAGCGCTTGCCTGATGGCCCTGGGAGCCACAGCCTCTGCACTTGTCGCTTCTCCGCTGGCGTGTACCAGGTTGGCTCGGCTTCGCCTGCACAGCTCAGAGGATCTTCCCCTTTGCCTTGACAGCTCTCGGCTCATTGCCTCGCACTCAAGGACTGCGGTTTGCAAAGTGTTTGTGTTTAATTCTCATACAGGCGATCCAGAGCATGTTTTCTGGATGGCAGGCCAGCGGAGTGGCTTCGCCTGCGCAGGCGGCAGACCACATCTCAGCAGGACTGGGGGATGTAAAGAAAACCGGGGTTTGAATGCGGTCAGCTTCTGGCGGTGAAGAGTGCAGCCAACCGCCGGGGAAATGGCTCTCCTAACCCCAACCACGCTGTGCTAGATGTGGTTTGCAGCAAAATCACAGCACAGGGAGACCAGGATTTCTCCATGTGGCCTGGGGAGTTCCCTGCCCCAGGAAGCGGACAGAGATAATGTCAGAAATGCGGCACAGACAGCATGCACGGCAGCCAAAAGCACCTCAAAATATCCTTTCCAGCCTCGGTCATCAGCGAGGGCTGAAGAGCAGCCTGGCTGCCCCATGCACACACTGCTCTCCAGCTCTAAGTTGCTGCCTTGGCAGTACCTGTAAGAGATGTCGTCCTTTACTGGGCTCAGCTGGAGCAGGGAGAGCAGTTGTCTGTCCTGGCTCGCGGTGCCAGGGCTTCTGGGCTGCGTTTCCCTTCCTGGAGTTTCCCCCCTGCCTTGTGAGATGCTCCTCTGGGGCTCTGGCTGACTCCAAACCAGAGGGGGAGAAGCCTGGCCGGGAGCAGCTCCTGGGACAAGCCGAGCCGCAGTCAGGCTGCCACCTCCAGCCCTGCGCAACCAGGTGCAGACAGTCCCATCGGTCAAACGCTCCTTTTCTGTATTTCCCTCCCCAAAGCCCTGCAGTAGGTGGAAACCCAACCCCAAAGGGTCTTGATTTGAGGACTGCATGAAGGATGCCCTGCAATTCCCAGTACAGCCCAGCCCGTCCCAGTTCCCAGCATGGCTGAGGGCAGGAGGCAGTCCCGCTGCAGCTCCACCACGAACCGCTGGGCTTTTTCCCAGGGTGGAGGCGATGGCCGCGGGCGGGAGCCTTGCTCTGGTGACCCCCGGCAGGAGCTCCTGTTATTTTTCGCCTGGGGCTGCAGGGATCTGGACTGCTGTCAAGGCACACATGGTTTTCACAACACCGCCCTGCCCACCTTGCCGAGATGTCTCTGCAGATGGTCCTGGAGGTCTGCGGCCAGCTCGGCGGGGCAGCAATGCTCTGTGATGCTCAGCGGGCTCCTCTCACCCCGGACTGTCCGAGCTCTCAAAGGGAGCTCACCAGCAGGCTCCTTGGAGGAGCCTTTCCCGATGGTGCGGTTGGAGCCAGGGAGGTGCCGATCTCTGTGCCAGAAACAGAACTGGACTGGTTATGCAAGCAGAAAAGGCAATCCGTGGCAAAGGGGACCAGCCCAGAATGAGCAGATGCTAATCCAGAACCTGACACATCCCAGTGAGTCACGAGTCACGGACGGGGTTTTTTTTTTTTTTTTTTTTTTTTTCCCCTCCCCCTTTTTTAAGAAAATAATCAAAAAACTTTTGTCAGAAAAGGAAAAAACTTCCAGAACAGTCTCCCTTCCCATGGCCGGGAGGGCTGCGGGTGCAGGGACCCCACACAGGCAGGGCTTGCACAGCTAAAAATCCCATTAAAAATCCCATTAAATAAGAATTGGGGAGTTTTCCTGCCACTGCTAATCAAGCATCCCGCGGGAGTGAGGTGGGGTGGCTGCCATGCAACAGCGTCAGGTGGTGGCTGTAACTTGCAGCCTCACTCTGCCAGGGAAAGATGGAGCTGTCACCGCAGAAGATGGAGACGTCACCTTGTTTGACGGGCAGCGGCAGCTCGGAGCCTGCAGAGCAGCTCAGGCGGGAAGGTGAAGCACCCACCACTCCCTCTCCCCCTGCCCCGCGGTGCCAGGGCACAGGTAGCTCCCAGGCCAGGGGCTCCGTTCATCTTCTCTTCCTATTTCTGCCTCTCTGCCATTGTGGTTTCTGGGGACGCTCTCCTCAGAAGAAGCCTGGGTGGTGGGAGACTTTCATGGTGGGGTTTTCCAGTCTCCCTGGGGAACAGCGGGACAAAAATGAAACTGTCACAGCCCTTCTCCTTCCCTTTCCTCACCACGTCAGGGTTCATGGGAGACCCCCATGCCCCAGGACACAGTCTCCCAGCCTCTCCTTGCTTTCTCAGGAAGAAATTCCTGCCACCTCCAGATGGCTGCAGGCACCAACGTCGCAGGGACTTGCTGCAGGGGACCTCCCAGGCTGCGCTTCCTCCTCCTGATCCGCTTTTGTGGGTGCAGTTCCCCAAGACAGCCATGCCCTTGAGGAGGAAGCATCTCTCCCATGCAGATTGACACCATGCTTGACACAGCTTGGGCTCAGCCAGCATGAGGTCTGAGGACACCATCCCCGCCAGCTCTGTCCCTGTGGTCCTGCAGGTCTGCAGCCCCCTCCCAGCACCCCACGCAGAGCTGCGCTGGGTGCCAGCCCACCAAAACCTCCCCACACCAGCATAAGCCAGCCTGGATGTAAAGGGCCAGTCATGGCTCTCACTTTGAGGTCAGAGCACAAAAGAAGCCCAGCCAAACAGGCTGGTTGCTTTTAATTAGACTCGGGACCTGCCTGAGGCAGCCGCCTCCCTGTTCCTTCGTGGGGGATTCGCGTTAGGGGCCACCGGTTTGCAATTAGCAAGTCGCAGCTCTCCCACCTCCCACGGCAGCAGGTCACCCTGCCCCGTGGGCAGCCTGACAGCCAGGCGAGAGTGCACCCAGCCAAACACCTTTTACAAATCATTCTGCATAGTTTGCATTCTCGGCCGATTTATGAGCGTTTTAGCTCCTCATATTGATCAGGGCTGGAGCCGAAGTAATTACGTTCATCAGAAATAATTTCCCCTGATTTTGAGTCATATTTGAGCTGGTGCCCACCTCCTCCGCTCGCCCCTCGACACAGGCAGCTCTAAAGATCTCGCTGGTACATACTTTCCAGGCGACATCGTTCCTTTCATAACCATAGTGAGACCGAGAGGGTTGTTTTTCTTAACTGGATCCCACACACACACTGAAGGTTTCAGTCGTGTCTTTATTGACTTGGCTGGGGATGTGGACAAGAGGAGGTGGTTTGTGTGAAGTGCATGCTTGGGAGATGTCTCCAGGTGTCTCTGGCATCAGGAGGGGGCAAAGGGGAGGGCTGGGGGCCTGGGACCCCGCTGCATATGGAGGCATCACTGGCCTCAGCCTTTCTAGTCTTGCTCAGGAGATGGAGAGCAAGCCCAGCCCTTGTTTTATTCCCTGGAGTGGAGGTAGGAAGCGGGACTTACCCCCAAAGCCTTTGGCGTGAGCCCTGGGGAGTAGCAGCAGGTCCCCTTGCCAACTGGTTTTGGCTGGTGACCAGTCATTTGGGTTTTTTAAGTGCCGGGTGTGAACGAAGTACTGGTGCAAGACAAGTGAACTAGCAGCTCTTCATCCCTCTGCAGACCAGCCGACCGCACTGAGCCCTGCTCATGTGCCTAATGTCTAAGCTGAAATCCCCTTCCCTGCATGAGCCAGACTCCTTCCAACCAACAAAGATGCTAAGAAGTGCCTGCTGCACAAGGTCTTTGGGAAGGTCCCTGCAACAACCAGGAGTTCGCAAGGAAGCTGTGCAGAGCATCCACTGGAGATATGCCGGCTGAAGAGGGTTATCTTTGCCCCAGGTCACTGTCCCCTCCCCAGCACCATCCTGTCCCAACACTGTCACCTTCCCTTCCCTGCACACAGTCCCAGCATCCTGGATCCACCGGCGCCCTGAGCTGCTCCGGCTCGCAGTGCTCCTGCTGATGGCGAGCCAAGGCCAGCCCGGGGGATGTGAAGGGCTGTGACATTTGGGAACAGACACAACCTGTGTCACCCAAACCTCTTCCAGCACCACCCGCTTCCCAGGCACAACACTAGCTGCTGCATGGTTGCAGCACTTGCATCCTCAAAGGTCTTTCCAGTCACAGAAAACAGGGCTGGAGGGAAACACAGACATCACCTAACCTCTCCCTCTCTAAAGCAGAGCTGGCTGCATTACAAGGTAAGTTTGGCGAGACCTAAAAGCATCACTGGCTATACCTCAGTGCATGCCACAATTTGCAGCTTATTTGATGCTGCAAGGGACATGGCAGCTGCTTGAGAACACATAGCACACTCGAGCAAGACGAGAACTGAAGGAAAAACACTGTCTATTTTAGCCTGAAAACACAAGAACACCAGAGATAATCAAAAAGAATGAGCAATTTGATCAGGAAACATGAGTTAGCCTTGCAGCTCCATGGAAAATACCAAGGGCCTGTCAGTAACCGCACAGGGTCAGGATCTGGGGTTTCTATCTTGTCTGAAAGACAAAACTTCTAGTGAGATTTTTTAAAAGAAGTTTATGTTTGATGGTTTTTGATAGCAAAAATAAACTCTCAGAGGATCATAATGTTTGATACGTGATGATTTCTGACACTGTTTTCCAAATAATAATGGAAAGACTCATCTGGCAGAAGTTTACAGGTTTTGTTTTACAAAAGTCTTATTCTTTGGGTTATCTGAATGTTTAACTTAGGGGGACAATTATGAATTGCTCTCGTCTGGACTGCAGCAAAAAAAAAATCACACAGAATTACTGCCCAGTGTTTGATATGTCTATTAAGAAAAAGTGTTGTCCTTTCACAACAGCTGACACAAGGCTGGGCTGTACTAATGAGAAGCCCTTCAGTCTGAATGATGACATCTCACTATAGCTTTAGCTAAGCAAGCCCTTTCTTGGTTGTGATAGTCCATTTGCTCCCTATGTAATCGCTCAGCTCCTTCCTCTTGGCAATGTCAGACTTCGAGACTAGAACCAGCACCAAGTCCCATTTATCAGCGCTTCTTTCTCATGAAACTACTTAAAAATGCCTGGAAAATGGTGAAGGATCAAGTGTCCCACCACCACACGCCACTCTCTATCCAAAAGACCCTTTCTCCTGTGGAGAGGGCAATGCCTGGCTGTTGCTCGCTGCCTTGTTGGCCTCGCCGCGGCAGCTGGGAGCTTGGAGGGGTCACTTGGTCCCAGATGAAGCCGAGGTTTTCTGATGTAGTTGCCTGACCATCAGAAACTGGACGGCAGCCCTGAATTCTTTTCTCGCAAGTCACTTGGACAGGCACCAGATGGTAAATACTTGCAGTCTCTCCCAGCCTGGGTCTGGGGTGGAAGCAGTGACCTCAAGGTAAAAGATTGCCCGGCCTGTCCCTCGTCCCTCGGGGTGGCCAGTCCTCCCAGCCCGGCTCTGCTCTCCAGGTAAGGTGTGAGAACCAGAGGGAATAAAAATGGCCAGACAGGGATGGAAATGGCCATCACCATCTCTCTCAGCTCTTGCTGTTTGAAACTGGAGCCAGATTCATTCTGGGTAGGAAACAACTTTCCCATCCTGCCAAAAACAAAGGTATTTCAAAGTTTCCCAAAGCCGGGGTGTTTCCAGAAGTCTCATGAAAAACAGCCAGCAGCCACCCCAAAGTGTCCAACAGCTGAGGAAGACCTGAGATGTCTTCTTTTCATCTCAGGGCTCTTGGCTTTTCCAAGCTGGGTGTTTGTCCAGCTTTCCCACCAGTGCTGTCCACCCTCCATGGACAGCCCTGCTCCCCTGCAGCGAGGATTTGAGCCAGGAGTGCCCAGAAGCAAAGGGAACATCCTCCCCACCAAGGTATGGAGCTGGTCTCACCCTAGACCCATGATTTCACTGTTGATACAAGGAGGACCAGAGCCAGGAAAGACCCAGGACAGCCCAGGTGCTCCTCAGCAGAAATGGCCGTCCAGACCCTGGTCTGACTTCAGCCAGCTCTAGGGAGGGTGTTGAACACATGGCATAGAGTAAAGAAGGGAAGAATCTCGAGTAAAGGAAAGGGATGGAAGGAGAATACGGTCTATATCCATCACAGATGGATGCAATTTCAACTGAGCAGGGTGCACAAATGAGAGCTTTGCAGTGTTATTCATGATGGCACGTTAAATGGCACAGACATGAAAAAAACCCAGCTGTCTAAAATGTAAATTCACTGGGTCAGTTCCTTCATTTCTATAGAAACAGCAGAGCTTGCCAGCGGCTAACTCAAAGGAGATGTATTCAGATCCCTGTATCAACTATTTTCTTGCACAACTGACCACAAAAAAAAAAAAATTACAACCCCAAAAAATCCTGACAATAATACCATGGAAACTGCGGAGCACAACATATGGACTTAATTACTAGCTATGAAATCACACGTATGGTACAGAACACATATGGGGTACATGCTCCAGTTCATTATAAAATGAACTGCTAACGTGCCGCTCTCATGCGGCTTCGCAAATCAAAACCTGCACAAGGGCTGTATCGCTTTGCCGGGCTCTGCCGGCAGCCCCTGGCCCGGCGACCTGGGCAGATATGTGGGACCCCGAGAGCCGGGAGAAGGGCAGCTCAAGCCCATGTCACCCATGGAAAAGCCTCCTCGGGAAGGCAGGGTCACGGTGGACTTTGTGGGCACCCCCAGAACGCAATGAGGTACCCCCAGGGATTGCCGATGCCATCTGAAGTATGGGCAGCTGCCCGGGTGCGGGGCGGCGGGTTTGGCCCCTGTCCAGCTGCTTGACTCAGTGCTGCGGCTCTCTGTTGCTGCCTGAGCTCTGCTGGCTTCCTGGTGATGTCACACCATCACAGTGATGTCATTCCATCACAGTGATGTCACCTTATTGCAGCAAAATCTCAGTGACATCAGGTGTGGGGGGGAGCAATGTCCCCTATTGTCCCATGCTGAGAGAGAGGGTAAAGAAGGGGTCCCCACCCCTAAGAGCCAAACCTGTACCCAGGAGAGGGCAGGCAGCGGGCACAGTGGGCTCCCCGGGCAGCCCTGAGCCCCAGCCCCCCCGGGCGGTGCCCCGCTGCCCCCCGAGGCCTCACACACTGGGTGCTCCCAAAGCTGCTCACTGAGGGCAATGAGAGGTTTTTATTTCCCTTATCAGCACTGTCACCTGATTTCCAACTGGGAAATGAAGTCAAGCCCATTAATCAGGAGTTCCTAATAAACACGAGCCTGGAATAATTAATTGAACTCCCCGTCTCCCTGCGGCAAG
>NW_009202014.1:1579-11875 GCF_000690835.1 Fulmarus glacialis | reverse complement strand
GAGCCGTTGCTGATAGAGGCACTGCAGCCGCCCCCGGGATGTCAGCCTGAGCCGCGGCATCTGAAAGACGGCGGCCGGCGGGAGGGCATCAGCTCTCATCGAGCGGAGGAGAAAACGGCAGCACGAGGCATGCCTCCAGCCTTCAGCATCAAACCTGCTGGCTTGCGGAGCCGTTGCTGATAGAGGCACTGCAGCCGCCCCCGGGATGTCAGCCTGAGCCGCGGCATCTGAAAGACGGCGGCCGGCGGGAGGGCATCAGCTCTCATCGAGCGGAGGAGAAAACGGCAGCACGAGGCATGCCTCCAGCCTTCAGCATCAAACCTGCTGGCTTGCGGGCACCCATCAGTAGGGCCTGAACCCCCCTGCTAGCCAGGACGGAGCAATGCGCGGTCCTCACGCCTCCCCTGCGATGGGCAGGGCTGCCTCCGGGGAGGTGATGCAGGGAGCTGGGCTCCTCCACGAGGAGTGGACACTCCAGCGCCGGAATAAGTGACAGCAGCCTTTGGAAAATGGCCTGGTATTTCCACAAGCTGCCATGACCTTGTTAACAGACTGATTGCAGCTAACGAAGCAAAACCAAAGTGGAGAATCGGGATGGTAATGGGAGAGCTCTGACTGCATGCTCCTCCCTGCCAGGCTCTGCCATCCCTGCTCCCTGCCCTGGCTTCCAGGCTACGGCAAGCAGCGGAGCTGAGGTCAGGATCGCTGCTCAGGTGACTGAGGACCTGTTTTGCAAAAGCAAAAGCAAAAGCAAGGGAAAAAAGGCTGGAGGGAGGGATGGGGCATCACTCCCTGTTGCATAATTTCAGTGCTCTGCTTATACAGCACCCAGCTCCTCCTGTGTGTTTGCCAACATATATCATAATATATGATACATAGCAGCAGTTCTTATCATGCCTGCAAGACACGGAGAGTCTGTGCGCAGCAGGGCCAGGGCAGAAGCAGCACTGCCAGCCCCCAGACGACGTCCTGCAGGCAAGGGGGTGCAGGAGAGGGGCCGGGGAGAGCTGCAGGGTACCCCGCATCCTTATGTGAGCTCAGGCCTTTCCTTCGAGCTCTGGACTCTCAAATTCCCCTTCTTACATCTTGTGATAAAATCTGGGGGATGGCAACGTGGAGAAGGGGCTCAATTTCCTGGAGGCCTTAAGATGTTTAGTTTTTTCTTTCCTAAGAGCCAGGCTCAAGTCCCCAGACACAGCGGCCGCGAGGAAAGCTTGCACAGGGCAGACTGAAAAGCGGTAAAGCGTTGGGAGGCAAATGCTGAGCACCCGCGCCTCTTCCTCGAAATTGGATTTTAAATTCTTATGATTGCTTAAGCCGGCCATAATTTTTCAGGTGCTGAACTGGGGTTTACAAGGTTTGAAATCAGCAGTGCTTCTGCAAGGGCCAGACTGCAGCCCCCTCTGCATCATGTACCAGCCCCGGGGCAATGCAACGCGGTGTGCATCCTACCCCCGCTGCCCCAGCAGCCTCCCTGGGCAGCCGCAGCCCCACGCAGGACGGGGATGCCATGGCAGCACCACCACCACAGCAAATCCCTTTTCTGCTCTTGCTGTGCCAGAGAAATTGAGAAGGGAATCGCACCTCTACTGCCTGGAGAGCTTGCCTGGCAAACTGCTGCAGCCTGAGTTGCTGGCAATCAAAAGCAAGTCACACGCTGTCCCCAGCGATGGAGGGACAGGATCCTGCCCTTGACTTCAGGGCTCTGTACGGCGCAGGCAACTCACCCCTCTCCCACAGCCTGCCACGCGCTGCGCTCAGCATAAAATATAGGGGTGGGTGCCCTGTTCCTGCTTGCTCGTGGCAATGTCCCAGGGTGGCAGCAGGGACAGCCCTGCCAAACCCTTCAAATCCCAGGAGAAAGACACCGGCTCTGTCTGGGCAGACCTTGATCAGCAGGCAGAGGCATGGACCTTCCCTCCCGGTCATGGCTAGCAGCAAGGAGCCAGTTCACCCCACCAGCTTGGCTCCCCGGCCCCTCTCCTGTGCTTCCCGGGGAGAGCGTCCCTTCCCTTCGCTCGCTGTCTCGGTGGACGGCACGTTCTCACCTTGAGGGGAGTGGAAATGGCAGCTGGAATGTGGGCGGGAAAAAAAAAAAGAAAAAAAAAAAAAAAAAGGAAAATGTTGAGGCTTGTCCAAACCTACTCATGTTTATATTGGAGCCTGTGAGTGACATCAGAGCAGGGAGAGTATAAACACCAGCAGGACCTACTCGGGGCTTTAAAACCTGCGAACACGCCGCTGCCTCCAAACTGCCTGGGGGGTGATGTGCTGAAGTGGCGGAGGGGAGAGCAGCATGAGGCTCCAGCTGGAGAAGCAGCTCCTCTTCCTCTCCCTCCTCTGCATCCTCTCCAAGGTAAGGGAGACGGGGCCCTGGGGCGGCTTTAGCCTTAGTCGGGGAAGCACCCGGTTCTTGCAAAGTGAGATGCAGGGAGGACTGGGGTGTCACAACGAGCCTGGCGGCTAACACGGGCTGGCATACAGCTGTATTTATGCAGTTCCACAGGGGCAGAGCTATGCTTGGGAGAGACATTTGCAATTAAGCAGCAGGGTCTTAACTTCCATGGGCCAAAGATGCCTGTTGTGCAAGTTCACGGAGCACACAGGAATGACAGCAATGCACTCTGTTTGCTCGCCCGGTCCCTGCAGCTTTCCCGCACCCGGGGCTGTGGTATGCGTCCCTGCGAGCAAGCGGCAGCTTGGCGGTAGCGGCTCCTAAAGACTCCTTGGTCCCTGCCCAGGCTCCCGAGGCAGGGGGCCAAGCAGCAAGCACCAGCCTCGGCATTACTCAGCTCTCCCCCCTCCCCGGGATGCTCATGCAAAGCCAATGCCTCCGACAGGATTTGGGTTGTTGTAGTGATTTTTTTTTTTCCCCCTCTTGGACTCTGTGTGAAAATAGTTGCCTGTGCAGAGAACAGGAAAGTTGAAAAGTTTGGGGTATCTCAGCTCCAAGTTCTTCTAATTGCTGCTTGAATCCCAAGGCATGCCTTCTGCAAGCAGGGACATCATGGCAGCGTCACGCCTATTTGACTCCTTTCCCAGACAGTTAAGATCTCTGATAGGAGCCACATTGTCATCCAAAGACAAGTTAATTACAAGGAGCTGGGGGAAAAGGATTAATGGAGTTGGCTTGGCTAATCTTTCTAAAACATTGATTTGTAATAGCAACCTCCTGAAAATTGAAAAGTGCCCTTGGCTGCCTGGGTAAGCTGTGATGGAGAAATGGCTCCTGCCCCAGGCGCTCACGAGTGCCTGGAGAATCACCAAAGGCTCTCGTGCCTCCAGCTCAAACCTGGCCACCACAGCCAGTCCTTCGGTCCCTGCCACCAGTCTCTCTCTGGTTTCTGCCACACTAATAATGCTGCTCATTGATAAAACTAGAGCAAGACCCAGATTGCTCAGCCCATTGCAGATATATTTTATCTCCTGGCACTGACATTTCTACAGGCCCATAAAAACCATCGGAACTGCTGCAAATGGGGAACAGATAGCACACCAGTACCCACCTTCTATGTCTAACTGGTCATGTCAGACCTGATGCTATTAGGAGAAACTAAAAGAGAAAGAAAAATGGTATCTAAAATCCACATGGTCCAGCTGAACCCTTCGATCTCTCAGCAGTCTCAGCAGAGACACCGATGTCTGGACCAGCACAGGGCTGAATTTTTTGGTTGCACATTTGCTGAACTGCCGCCTGCATTGCACATGCTGGCCGTGCGGCAAGCAGAGCAGCAGGGCTGCCGGAGAGTGGCTCAGAGCTGCTGCGTGGGGCTCACACATGTGCACAGTTAGGCCAGTACTGGCAAAGAATTCACATCCAAACTGCAGAGCCAAATAACTTGGCTTCAGGCCCTATATGCAACAGCCCTGTCAGATATGACATGACGGGAGCACGAGCGCTGCCTGCAAAAGCTGTTTGTGCCAGGGTAATTGTGCAAGCAGAATGAGCCGTGGATATAAACACCTACCTGCCTGGGTGAACTCCTGCAGGCACAGCCCTGGCAAACAACCAGCTGAGCAGGCAAATGACTACGGTGCACAGCCCTGCCGAAGTAATTGCTCAGTCTAGCTGGGAGGGGAAATGTAGCTCCCAGTCCTCGAAAACGTGCCTGTCTCAGGGCTCCTCACCCAGCGGGCCAGGCCAGGCAGAGGATGCTGCAGCCAGGGAGAGGCAGAGGAGGCAGCTGGATCAGGAAGGAAAGCAGTGAGGTTCCTTTGGCTTCGGTTCTCCCACTGCCAATGCGATGCCCTGTTATGGCATGAACGAGAGCTGTTAAGACTGTTCGGGGTGAGGTGCGGTGCCCTCGCCATGTGCATTCAGCCCCTGCGAAGCCACAACTCCAGCTGGGCACAACCCGCTGCCCCAGCAGCAGGCGTGGGGGCAGGCTGCTTTCCCCTCCCTCCTGCCAGGCTGCTTAGGGCAGCGTGCGGCTGCCTCCGGGGCTGCCAGCCCCATTAAATGACCACCACTACCTGGGATGTTCGCTCTGCAGCTCCATCCTCCTCCTCTGTATTCAGAGCAGTGGTGCGTTTAAGTTCCCATCCTGCTGAGTGCTGACCATCCCTGATTCTCCCTGGTTTCCATGGGTGCCCATCACGCTGTGGCTTTAGAGGACAACAGCTTTCCAGGCTGCTTTGCCATATTCCCATGAATTTTCAGAGTCTCCCTCCACTAAAAATCTGCCCCCATGATCGAGAGAGAATTATCTGGCTGTCGCAGTGAAATAGCAGCCGTTAGCCAAAACCCAACCTGTATTGAATCAGCAATGGCTTTGCCTCCGCAGGTGTGTGCCCAGCTGTGCCGGAGGCCATGCTACTGCCCCTGGGTGCCACCCCGCTGCCCCCGAGGGTCCCCCCTGGTCCTGGATGGCTGCGGCTGCTGTAAGATCTGCGCCCGGCGCCTGGGAGAGCCCTGCGACTTCCTCCACGTCTGCGACCAGAGCCAGGGCCTCGTCTGCGACTACAGCACGGTGCCCGCGGGGACAGGAGCCACCTGCAACTGTGAGCACAGGGGTGCCCGCTCCCCCCAGGGATGCCCCTGTGCCCCCCAGCCCAGCACCTACCCCAGCTCTGGCCAGGGCCCTGGCCAGCTCCAGGCATCCCGCAGCACTTTCAGGGAAGCGGTTAAGGCTCCGAAAGCAGCTTTACCGAGGATGACGGAGGCAGCTTGGCCACGGGCTGTGCTGCAGCTCCAACCAGCTCTCGTGTCATTTGCCAACTGGGGTTTTGGGGTGGTTTGAGTGGGGATGGACACAGGGGTCCTGAGGATGCTGCAGTCACCCTGCCGGGGCTGGAGACTGGGGGTCCTGCAGAGAAATTTCAGAGAAAGTTTTTCTAGCCTGAAAACCCTGAAAGGCAGGGTCAGAGCTGAAGGGCAGTGGGTTTCTCATCAACTGGTGAGCTGTTGCTTTGAAAATACAGAGATGAGAAGGAGAGGAGGTAGGGAAGGGGCGGAGGTTGGGCAATGCACGTGCTTCTGCAAACCCGTGTCTGCCCCACACACCTCTCAGTCACTTCTGTGGCCCCCCGGTTGTCCCTTCGTGCCAGCCCCATGGTTCCCCCCAGCAGTCCCCTCTGCCATCCACATCTCACCGTCACCTTGTCCCTAATGGGCTCCCCGGCTGTTGCTTGCAGTTGAAGATGGTGAGGAGGGCTGCGAGGTGAACGGCCGGGTCTATCGAGACGGGGAGGTTTTCCAGCCCAGCTGCAAACTCCAGTGCCGCTGCCTGGATGGGGGCTTCACCTGCGTCCCGCTCTGCCAGGAGGACGTCCGGCTGCCCACCCCGGACTGCCCCTACCCACGGCGCGTGGAGGTCCCGGGGAAGTGCTGCCCAGAGTGGATCTGCGAAGCCCGGGACCAGCACCTTCTCCGGGATGCTGGGGCAGGTAAGATGCAGGACATGCCAGCGAGGGGATGCCCACGCAGGTCTCTGGGGATGGTCCCTTCACCCCAGACCATCAACATCAACAGGAGACACCTCATTTCCCCGCCGTGCAGGGCTATGTCCGGAGAGCCGGAGGGCACGCTGCACAGCGCCTGCCTCCAACCACCCTTTTCCCCTCATCTCTTCTCATCCAGCTCCTGGGGCAGCATTGCAGCCGTACCCCTGCCAGGAGTGGGGCACGGAGTGGAGCGCCTGCTCGGCCACCTGCGGCGTGGGCTTTTCTACCCGCGTCTCCAACCAGAATCGCTACTGCAGGCTGGAGACTCAGAGGCGGCTCTGCATGGCCAGACCCTGCCCGGCTCTGCCAGCAGCATCCCCGGCGGTAAGTGAGGGCCTCGGTGAAGCGGGCACCTCTGGGCAAAAGGTTGGTCCGAGAAAGGGAAATGCCAGCCAACAGGAGCCATGGGATCCCCAATTACCTGTGGGCACCCCATCACCCCTCCCCAGACACAACCTGACTGATAAACTATCTCCTGAAACTGCACTTGGAAAACACCTGATGGCAGGTACAGACCTGAATTTTGGGGTCTCTGGATGTCTGAATCCAAGAGCACTGTGGATCCCACATAATCCTGAGCCCTGCAGGTGGGCTTGACCTGCCCCTATGGCTGGAGATGCATTTGCAGCTCCTGCCTGGCTCCCTAGGTACACCCAAGAAGCAGGGCTTTGCCACCCCTTTAATTAGCCTGGCACAGCCCCAGTGCAGCCATGGTGCAAAACTGCCTTGCTCACACGCAGCCGGTGCTTTCCAGGGCCAGGCACCCACACTGCCAAGTGGCCCTGCTCCCTAGACGTGGGGGACACGCCACCGCCCCGCTCCATCTCCCCATCACTTCTCCGCTCTGCCTTTCCAGAGGGGAAGAGGAAGTCGTTTGTAGCTGTGCCCACCCCGGTCGCATCCTGGAGCCAACGCCTCATCCCGGCAAAGAGTCTGGCACAAGCCAGTCTGGCACTGTGGTTTCGGTGGAGATGGAGGACGCGTCCCTTGGGAAACTGGGGAAGAACTGATGGACTTTGGCTGCAAAGGAGGGTGGAAATAGAGAACAAGATCCCCACATCACGCAGCACCTGCCCCCTCTGTGCACCCGCTGCCCCAGGCAGGGTTACTGGGCAGCATCCCTGAGTTTCTTAGGCTGAATGAAATGGGAAATGGGGAAACCCTGCCATGAGTATGAACCCATCCGAGAAACCAGGAATTGGTCTTTTCCCGGATCAGTGGGGCTTTGGGAGAGGTGATGCTGCTGCTCCGCCACATCACGCACGCAACTCTGCTCTGCGGGGGCTGCGAGAGAGACCACCTCCAGCAGCGGGATGCCCACATCTCTGGGGAGACCCCTCACACCCCGGCCCACCAGGATAGGAGTAGGCACATCAGGCCACGCACCACAAGTCACCGCCGCACCAGGCTGTGCAGTGCAACCATGCATGAGCTCAGCCATCTCACGATATCCACCCTGCAACCCAGCAGCCGCCTTCCTGGGCATGGGCAGAGGCGTCCTCCTGATGGCAGCTCTAATTCACCTTCCCCGCATCTCTCCAGAATAAATATGAACCTTCCTGCTCCGCCTGGCCTCCTCCTCTCCAAAGCGCTGGCGGTTTGGCAGGGCTTCGGCGAGCGAGGAGCTCAGACGCAGGAGACACCGCTCCGCAGCACCAGACATACCGCCTGCCATCCAAGCACATACCCTGCGAGCCAAGGCCAAAAGAAAAGCAGGAAAAAGAGAAAACAAATCACAAAGATGAGTCGGGGCCGTCTCCTGACGGGCTGGAGCTGCTCCAGCTATGCAAGAGTCGGTGCAGAGACGCTGCTCGGCAGCTCTGTCTTTACTTTCTCACAGCGATAATCCTTCTGGGTGATTGAAAAATGAAACCCAAATGCCCTCTAACGGCCTCGCACAAGCGTGCAGAGGGAACGCACGTCCCACGGCGAGGCGAGAAGGGCAACTGGAAAGGAGCAGCGGTTTAGGTGACGTGTCCAGGCGAGACCTGGACAGTTTAGATGTGTATTCGTGGAACTGAAAATAAAGATGTGCTCATCTAGGTACGGAGCTTGTCTGGGCCTGTCTGTGCAGGGTGAGCCTGGCTCCAGTGTGCCCTCAGGAGCCCTGCTGCTCTCGGCCAGCTCGGCTGCTGCAGGAAAGGCCTGACCCAGGATGGGGCAGCTTGGAGGCACCTCAGTTCAGGCTGCTTAGAATAAGAAAATAAAAAAGAAAAAAAAAATGTGAATCAAAGCACTGAAAACATTATTACAGTATATTATATCCTGGATTAAATTCTGCCTCTTTGCTTTTACCCAGCCATGAGCTTCATCCGCTCTGCCGATGGGACCGAGCCTGGCCATAGCAGTGCCTGGGTCTCCACTCGCTGCCGGGATGCACGGGAGGGCACGGCATGGCGCTGGCTGCATCACTGCTGGGTCTGCAGCCCCAGGGACAGACCAGGCCCTGCCTCTTCTCAGCCTCCCAGAAATGAAAGCCCAAATTCTCCCCCTGTAACTCATGCCTCCTCCTGCCAGCCCCACACCTCCTCCGCTCACCCTGGACCAGGATTTCCCCAGCATCATGCCACCATCGTCACCAGCTGACCGTCCTCCCCACCCAGGCGAATGTGATACCGGGGCAGATTTAGGGGTGCAGGGGCAAAAGGCTGAATGGCAGAGGGAGCTCCCCGATCCTGCCTGGGGGAAAGCCTCTCCACAAGCAGCAGAAAAGGCAGCCGGGACAAGGCAGCCGCTCGCCCGCTCCCCCGGCCCCGGCAAGTGCTGAAAATAAAATTAAAGTCAAGGATGCTTTTCAGTCACCTCTTGGGGGGAAAAAAGAAAAAACAATAAATCTCACTGCTCATGCAGTAAAACATTGCTTACAAAGAGAATTATTTACTGTGATCATCTGGTGCTCTGCTCGAATACAAATCATTAATTCAGTTTGATAGGGAGGACGTGACGAACCTCTGGCAGGCAGCAAAGCGCAGAATGAACATGGCCCAGTCTGCAGCTTTTGTTGGCTTTTTTACCTCTGCAATGGCTGTGCCAAAAAAGTGGTGACACAAGGCTCATGTACCACAATGTTCCTCGATTGACATGGATAAGACATGTTCTGTGTACTGAAAATCCTGGTTTTTAAGCCAGTTCTTGTTTCAGCATGTTGGGACATGGCCACCAAGGGCGGGTGAGCTGCCAGCAGGGAGTGCTGCCAGGGCTCTCACCCCCTCCCAAATCCTGCCCAGCCGCCTCTGGGTGATAGTAAAAATCAAAAGGTCACTTTTTAAGCAGCAACCTGCAATTCTCATCTCCAGCAGAAATGACTCAAAGCACCTCTGCTATAATTTTCTGGTTTTTTTTTTTCTGCAAAATGTCATTTCTCCCTGATTCACTAAGCAGAAAACATCTAAATAATGAATGAATGAATCCAAATAAATCGGAATTATTTTTCCCTAAGAATACAGGGAAATCAACTCTTGCAATTTGATTGCCAGTCTCACAATATTTGCTGTTCCCTCTAAAGCCCTGCTACCCTGGAAACGTGGTTATTTGAGGATCACGTTTATTGCAGCCTCTGACGTGGCGGGTCCTGGGCTTTGCCTGCTCTTGCGGGGCAGTAAATAAATACTGTGCCATCCACAGATGAATATGGGTTTTTTTTAAAAAAAAAAAAAACAAACAAAATAGAAGACAACTCACCCCTGTCCTCAAGGCATACTGCCACATCTGCACACATAAATGGCATGTGATTTGACAACCATATTCCTGAACCAGCAGTGAGCAACAGATCACAGCTCATTTCAGCGCAAGCACACGCAGCAGCTGAAGGAGAAACTGGGCGCTACTGCATGAGCAAACAACGTGCATCAGAATTTTTTTTCCAAGCCATTCTCATGATTGATGATTTTTAAATGCATGGAGTTGGCTGAGAAAGGACTGGATCAGCCCCTCATTAAAGCTAAACATTTTCAGATACCTCCCTGAGCACAGGAACACAGTGCTCAATAAAATAAAGTAGATCAAGGCCCTTTTTTTGCTGTTGGTGAAGAGCCTTGAATTGGTTGCCTGAAAGCCCGTCACTCAGGTGACATGTTTGATACCCGCAGGAGTCAGCCCTGTGCTCTCGCACTGCCCTGAACGCGCTGGCAGCAGCATCGCTGTCACGTGTGGGAGCTGGGAACCGGGGGGAGCACCCCAATACAGGATACTCAGGCAGAGCTCGGCGGTAGCACCTCTATTGCGAGTGAAATCATGGGTCAAGTGAACACCTTAAACACACATGAGGCAGGCACGAGAGAGGAGCCGTGCCGCTGCATGCGTGCCTCCAACAGGTCCAGGGAGCAGGAGATGTGGAGGGCACGGGGCTGCAGC
>NW_009202014.1:376-1529 GCF_000690835.1 Fulmarus glacialis | reverse complement strand
GCCCCCCAGCCCCAAGCCTTCATTTTGGGAACAGGGAAAGTTTTGCCTACAGTGCTGAGAGCAGCTTGGGATCCTTCCCATGATTATAGCAGTCCTCCCAATCAGCTGCTGTCTCTGCCTCAGTTTCCCCAATGGTTGATGCTCTGGGACAAAGGGGACTGCTCCTGGTTTGTTCCTCTCATCTCGCTGCACTTCCACACCTCCATAAAGTTGCTCTGCAAGTGCCTCTCCAATCCCAGGCTGCAGGAGCAGCTGAAATGCATGGAGGCGAAGGGGGCAGGAGCTGGGCAGGATGGAGGACTGCTTTCCTGAGGGGTGAACCTCCATGGACCCCCCTCCTCTGCTACTCCAGGAGCACAGTTCCACCAGAGCCTCTGCAAACCTCAAAAAGCCATATCCTCACCCCATGGAAACAGCTTTTAAGCTTCACATCTTGGGGCGTGGCTAGATTTTATCACATAGGCGGGAAATAACATACAGACTTTCCCATTGTTTATCTGCTCCAGCAAGCACTTTTTGGAGCCAACACACTGATACTCACGATAAGCAGCTACTACCACCACATCTTGGGCTTCCTTACGCTGGCCCTGACCTGCCATGCCTGAGTATGGTCCAGCGGAGATGTTTGGCTGCTCCCAAGGAGGGAAGGGCAGTCAGCAGGACTCACCCCCACTCCTTCCCTGCTGGCGGTTGAGATACCAGCCTCTTCCCACCCCTGCCCTAGATTAAGTTCCAGGAAAGCAGGTGGCCGTGGCCCTTCCTGGGCCCAGCCCTTTACCTGAAGTTGGTTTGCCAAGGTCATTTCCCTATGGCTTGCCAGGGTAAACCGTCTCCCTTCTGATTGCCTGTTTACTTCTGCGCCTGGAGATAAAGTTATTTCTGGCTTCGTTTATGCGGCAGCAGCAGCTCAGCAATGCGAACGGTGGCTTTCCTTCGGGGTCCTCTTTGGGGTCACTGGTTTTAGCTCTTGCCCCAACCTCACAGTATCTGGGTGTCTTCTGCATGAAGGCAGGAGAGGAAGGTCACAGCCTGTCTCACATTTCCTCCCCGGATGGGTCAAAACCGTTCAAAGGAGGTGGGGGGGAAGAGGATTTTTGTATTTGGGGAGGGATATAAAGTAGGCAGCAAGAGCAGGTCGTTGCTGTGTGCTGTA
>NW_009202014.1:0-264 GCF_000690835.1 Fulmarus glacialis | reverse complement strand
AGCCCCGTGCAAAGCTGCCGGTCTCTGCCTTAACCCCGCTCCTGGCATTTCCGGATGGATGCACGGTCTGAGCAGCGCGGCCAGGAGAAAGGCCGTCAGGAGTGAAAGTGAGGGGCGGCTGATGGGGTGCAGGCTTCCAGCCCCTGGTCTGGAGGGATGGGGGGTTTCTCCTCAACCTGAGTGGAACAGAACCGAAGCGGGCTGAAAGATTTGGCCCCATCATCAGACATCCCCCACCCGCTCCAAGGCAGAGCCATCCTCCCG
>NW_009202013.1:0-2363 GCF_000690835.1 Fulmarus glacialis | reverse complement strand
ATCCCTGGAAGTATTTAAAAGACGTGTAGATGAGGCGCTTAGGGACATGGTTTAGTGGTGGACTTGGCAGTGCTAGGTTAACGGTTGAACTCGATGATCTTAGAGGTCTTTTCCAACCTAAACAATTCTATGGTTCTATGATTCTATAAATAATGCAGATCCCTCAGGTGAACCTTCTCAGCCTTGCTTGCCATTGCAGAGTGAGACACACATATACGTAATAAAGAACACACTATGAAAAGCCAGTCTCTAGCTGACAGAAACATGGGTGGCTGTAGTGTGGTCAGCATTAGAAAGCCAAGTCCAAGTCCTTCTGTTCAGACACATATGCAGACACCACTCAGTCTGGACCTGTTTTCGTCGGCTGTTTGTACAGACGCATCCAAATAAATACATAGCAAGTCTAACACTGCACATGGGCATGAAATTCCTGATGAGATAAGTTGCCCCTGTCTTCTGGAGGTGTCACAGGTCACACACATCCCACTTCCCTTGGCATATGAGGGTGTGATAGCTCTGAACTCAGCAGGACGCAGACCTCAAGGAAGAGGAGCAATTCCTTGAGTTCATCCTCTAGGATCTCCAAGCAAAAAAGCCAGTAGGCAGTGATTTCCTTTCCTTCAATGTGTTTACAAGAGAGTCAAAATATATACTTACTCATCCAGGACTAATACTGAAGAATCCATGTGGCCGTGGATGCATGACCTTTGTTTGTTGCTCCAATGAGATACTCACGGAGTCTTAATGTGCCAGATATCACTGTGAATTATGGTTACTTAACTGGTGCACCAGAGAAGCAGCTACTGTCTTCTGTCAAGTGTTAGGTGCTGTACAAACAGCTCAGGAAACAAAGTCCCTGTAACAACTATCTTTTTCAGTGCGGACAAGTCATGTTATGCCTGCAGCTGAAAGCTACAGCAGCAGTTTCCAGCTTTTAGTGCTTCAAAATTTTTATTGCTAGTTAAATAAAAGCAAACTGAAGTTTTCATCTAAATGAAGCCTATAATTTTGTGGGACCCAATGGCTACATTTTTCACATGGTTGTAGGAAGGGAATTAAATCTCTGGACAGCACTTATTATCCATTCTCCTAGGCATTCATTCCATATTCTGATAAAGATCAGCCTTGGGCTTTCTGGTTATTGATCTCAGCCAAAAGGCAGATCTCTCAGCTCCAGCAAGTGTTTCTGCTAATATATTTTCCTTCCAACATTAATACTCTTTCTAATTTCAACCTCAAGAAGCAGCAATAAATTGCAGTCTGTGGTTTTAGCTTGTAAAAACAGTGTGGACCGTATGAATATGTGTTGGACAGCTTGTCACAGCCTGATGCAAAATCCAATTAATTCTGAGGTTATTATGCCTTCCTTCACTATGGCTATTCTAATTGGGGGGGAAATAAGGTTGAATGTCCACCCCAGTGTTACAAAAACACTAGATCTCAATTAATTAGCTGAGATCCCATCAAACTTGTTTATAGTATCTGCTAAAATGCATTGGGGAGTTTGAGCTTGTTATCTAAACTTATAGGCAGAAAATGGTCAGTATTCCTCCGTAAGTCAATGAAAGCTACCTTTAAATAGAATTGTGTATCTTAAGTGTCTTGACTGGGCCAAGTGCTGGCTTCCTCATTGGGCAGGACTGTTACAAAGTTGTGTTTCTCCTTGAAACCCTTTCACCCTTTCACCCTTCACCCACACGCAGGGTGCCTTACCCACATGAACTGTTTGTGCCGCTGGTGTTAGTGGTCTGTCTGGAAAGGCAGCACAACTGGGAGTGTTGGCCCAACCTCCCCACACAGCCCTGCAAGGAGAAAAGGGTCTGTACCCTGCAAAGGGAAGGTGCAGCCTTGCACCCGTGATAGGGCAGAGATGGTGTTGGCTGGAGACCAGGATACCAAATCAAGACATTATTGTTGGTCTTCTCCTGGCACAGTGCACCCATGTGGTCCCTTCCTTGGGGTCCTGTCCAGATACATGGGGTTTTACTCCGTCTCAAGTCTTAAGCAAATCAGTTGAGAGCACATGAAGATAGGATAGAAAAGGAAAGAGCACTGGGCTCGCTGTTCAATGGGTCTGATACAAAAAAGTGCAAGCTCTTTTTTTGTTTTTAACATGCAGCTTTCTGGAGGAATGTGTAGCATTTCCTACAGGCAGACTGAAGGAGCAAATCACACCTTCCCAGCATACATAGTTTATTATGTGCACTAGTATTACAAAATCTTCGTTAATTACTGTGAATTATTTGCTTATTGTTGTTCCTTGGAATTTATGGGACAAAGATCAAGTCTAAACAAATCTTTTTGATCTTTTAATGGATTTTAATGGATTTTAATGGAGAGTTTATCACTTGCGGAAGAAGGGG
>NW_009202012.1:0-2191 GCF_000690835.1 Fulmarus glacialis | reverse complement strand
GCTCCTCACTACAAGGACATTGAGGTGCTTGAGCATATCCAGAGAAGGGCAACAAACCTGGTGAAGGGTCTGGAGAACAAGTCTTATGAGGAGCAGCTGAGGGAACTGGGACTGTTTAGCTGGAGAAGAGGAGGCTGAGGGGAGACCTTATCGCGTTCTACAATTACCTGAAAGGAGGTTGTAGTGAGGTGGGTGTTGGTCTCTTCTGCCAAGTAACTAGCAATAGGATGAGAAGAAATGGCCTCAAGTTGCGCCAACAGAGGTTTAGATTGGACATTAGGAAAAATTTCTTTACTGGTTAAACATTGGAACAGGCTGCCCAGGGAAGTCACCATCCCTGGAGGTATTTAAAAGACATGAAGACATGGCACTTAGGGACATGGTTTAGTGGGCATGGTGGTGTTCAGTTGATGGTTGGACTGGATGATCTTAGAGGTCTTTTCCAACCTTAATGATTCTATGATTCTAAACCTGCTAGCTGCTCCAGGACCTTTGTTCATGCGTTGCCCCTTAGGGCAGTACAATTGTTCCCTGTTTGTAAAGAAGGGCCTACAGCCAAGTGCAGGGGCTGTTTGGGTGAGTTTGGATTACCCTGACCCCTACTGTGTTGAAACCATTGCTGGGTGCAAGGAATCCTACCTGCCTCTCCTCTCGGGCAAGGGCTTGGAGAGGAAAAAGGCCTACTCAGTCAGCTCTGCTTCTTCCCCGCCCCCCCCCATCACTACTTCACCTACCAACAATTCAGATTTACTGTAGCATTCCTGAAATGGAACCGCTGTAATAGGGACATGAACTGTTTTAAATGAAACACGCTGCAGAAGTTTAGAGGAGGCCCTTTTGAAGACAGCCTTCTACCATGGAAGCTCATAAATAAGCCTGGAGAAAAGCAGCAGCACAACGCTCACAGAGAAGCCACTGGTGCAAAAATGCATCAGAGCCTCAGGTGTTACATGTATTCTAAAACACCTCTTGGTAACACAGTAAGGAGATCCCAGCCATCAGCAGGGTTTTTTCAAAAGCCTTCAGATTACAAACTGTTTGTTTGTAATCAAGCAACACCTTCCTGTTGGGTTGATGTACTTGCAAGTCCCACCCGACTAACAAGAGAAGATACACAAAAACAAGCAACAAATCACTTCCAAATACTTTAATATGGTCCATAACACCAAGTAGGATGGAGCTTAGAACTGGATCACCTGGCCCTGTAAGAAGAAGAGACAGAGCGAGTTTATTCACCACTGAATGTCACCACCCTTTCTCAGCCACTCTCGGTACACAAGCATACCTTTCTCTTCTTGTCTCCTCCCAGTTCAAAGTGCTTGCACCTCTTAATGGCCAGCATCCTCTTGGACCTGCAGTTGGGCTCTACACACTCCAGCCTCAGCACAATCTTCTTCGTGGTCTTAGCCTGGGAGGACCAGAGCGTATCAATAAACAAAATGTCCACAAGCAGACAAATTGCTGTTCTCAGGAAAAGCTTGTTATCTGCACTCCTGAAGATTCAGCAGCTTGTTCTCAAAGTGTAAAGAAAAAGACTACCAACATGGTTAGGCTCCCTCCATTAAAAACCAGTACAGGAATATAGTGGATCTGTACCTTCACAATAAAGCACACTGGCAAAAGCACTCAGTGGGGCAGGGCTAGTCCCCTGCAGAGATCAGCCACGCTGGAAGAAAGTCTGTGCCAATCAGTGAACACACCAAGGAACAGGCACTTTTGCAGTGTGGGAGAACAGACTGACACTGCTCAGGACAAGTTCAGCAGAAAGTCAGGCAGAAGAAACACCTGAAAGCAGCACCACTGACAAACTCTCCCCGGAAGAAGCAGTGACACAATGCCCTCAGCACAGACCTGCAGCTACTGAGAAGTTAGATGAAACCCAAAAGACTAGAAGGAAGAATCCAAAGCTATGAGGCTACTGTAGCAGCTGGACAGAGCTGTAACCACCAGTTATAAACTTTGGCCAATCATCCATATAATGCTGACTGGAAAGAATCAGAAATGGGAATGACAATGTGCAGGTGGAGAGTGCCAAACTGCGAAAGCAGTATGGCTGCTGTGTGTACCCTGCTTGCGGAAGCATTTTCTGCAAGGCCTCCTGTCGTGGCTTAACCCCAGCCAGCACATAAACCCCACACAGCTGCTTGCTCACCGCCGCTCCAGGGGGATGGGGGAGAGAATCGGGAAGGCA
>NW_009202011.1:0-67051 GCF_000690835.1 Fulmarus glacialis | reverse complement strand
GGAGGGGAAGAAGAAAATACGATTCGCCCTGACTGTCTGCCCACTTCCAGCATTCCTGGCATACTTTTTGCTGCCTTTTCCCCTCTGATGAGAGAGATACTTTTGCTAATGACACAACACGTTTGTCTAAAACCGATTATTTTGACTCTTTTTAAAAAAGGCCTGGCTTACACGTATGAGGATCCTAAAGAGGCTCCTGTCAACCTGAGGAGCTCACTGGCGCTGAGGTATCTGACTCACTGCGTCGGCCTTGTACTTTGTGTTCCTGGGATAAAGCAGTGTATAATGTGGATTTTGCTCTTGCCAGTATCTGTTTGTTTTGAGCGGGCCACGTGAGTTCAGTAAAAAATAGAGTTGGTCAGTTTTATGCCTTAAAGGACAGGGCTGGTTGTGTGGTAGTTGGTGAAACTAAAACGGGCGCATTTTTAGGACTATTAGGCAGTTAAACTGGTCAGAGTGCTCAAAAGATTTGGGTGAGGAAGCTGGACAGAAAAGGGTGTTGTCTATTAAGAAGGAAAAGCTAACCACTGCTAATATAAAACAATGCTAGCTATAGCTGTGAGTCCACATTTTAACATCGTTGTGGGTGACTAGAGAAATTTTCAATTCACTGCTCTTGGCCTACCTGAACGTTAGCACTCTAGCCTGCTATAACTTTCTATTCCAAGAACAAAAGAAAGACAGTACATTTACTTTAAAAAATAATGTGATCTGCCTCTATGCACTAGTCATCAATAGTCCTTTCGGTTTTGCCCTTTATTTTGTTTTCAATTTGCCAGATCTTAGAGAAGTGGAAAGGCCTGCTATCATGCAAGCAGGACCCTTGGGGAGCAAAATATTTAGAAGAGCTGAGGATTTGTTTGAGTGGCTGGAAGAAACAGAAGTGTGGGGAAAGTCACATTTCTCTTTCTGAGCAGGCCCCCAGAAACATGATAGTCAGTTGCTGGGATTCATTATACTCTAGCAAATAGTTGCAAGTTTCTGAGTAGTCTGTTCCTACGTAATTCTGTGTGAAACAGTTTTATTGGAAGTGGTAATCCTGTAAATCTAATTCATTTCAAAGTTGGATTTCCTTTTTTCCTCTTTTTCTTCATCTAATGATCTTTGCTGTTTATCTTAACACAAATCTAGTCAATGGGTTAACCAGTCTGGCAGCATGCACAACTAAAAGTTGAATGTCAAGTGCTGCAACTAGCATTCCAAATACGTGGACTAATATATTGAAAAGTCACCCATCTGGTATGGAAAGCCTAGCTTAAATTTTATAAAGCATATTGAAATAAATAACAACAACAAAAAAACCCTGGAGGTCGTCTTATTTGAAAAGAGCCCAGATTGGAAAGGACTGTCATGAAAGATCCATGTTCACAGATGCTAACATCTGTCAGAATGTTTTTTGTGGCTGACTTAAATCTGTTTACAGCATTCCATTTGTTTTTTGTGTTTTTTCAACAAAACATTTTAAATGGAATGGTCATAAATGCAAGTTTTTAAAAATTACATTATGTTTCTGGGATGTGATTTTTTCAAGTGGGAAATAAACAGGAAATAGGTAACTGAAGTGCAGTAGAGAGTACTCCATAAGCTAGAAGTTTTCTCTGATTTCCCCTTTTCAGATTCTTCTCAGAAGTGAAGATACGTGCTTTTAATATTCTTGCAAAGTAGTCTAATTGCTACTTGACAGACTTGTAATAGTTCTCCTAACAGCTGTGGTTCAAGGTCTAGTAACCTGCTTCTGCTTTGAAGTCTCTCTTTTTTTTTTTTTTTTTTTTATTCACGGTTAAGACTCCCTGACACTTGGATTATTCCCTTTTGCCTCCACCCTGCTCTATTTTAATTCTCAAACTGTAGCCACCAAAACAGAGAGTAAGGACAAAAGACTGTTGGAAAAACAGCTTTGGTATCACATTGTCCAGCTGAGACATTAAATTGTATTATATATTTAACACTGTAGCTTCCCCGTGCTGTTCCCCAGATAGCCCTTAAAGTCTGTTTTCCCTGTTGCTGATGCTGCAGACGGATAGATGGAACTTGGGCTTCTTCCAGTGCCACTGTAGTACAACAATTTGTTAATTTGACATTACCGTTTATTTTTCAGTGCTAAATATTTACATAATCTTATTCTGTCCAAGGGCAAGGTGAAAGCACTGTTATCTGATATACTCTGTACAAAGGAAAAAAAAGGACCCCTCAACATACACCACTGTTTTTCGGCCCTGTACCGGGAATAGGCGATTAAACAATTTGCCATTGTTCTAAAATATGTCAGGGCAGTGGGAAAAGCTGCTGATATAGAAAAGAGTCTCAAGAAGACAGTAGCCAGCATAGACCACACGTGTGACAGGGATTCAGTCTCTTTGGAAAGCAAATGGGCAGGAACAGAAACCAACTGTCAGATGGCCAACACCGTGTGTGCAGGCTCCTGTATGCGTCTAGCAAAAAGGAGACACTGGTGGCTAGCTTGTATTTCCTCCATGCTCAAGTGCTTAGACTGATCAGTAAAGTGCCCATATTTTCACAGAAGGTAGCCACACCCACCCCAAGCCTTTTGTTGGTCAAGAAGGAGGAGTAGCTCTACCTACTGATGTATTCCCCATGACAGAGAAATTGCAGACATATGTAAATAATATAGAGAGACAGACAAATGGTATGGAAGCATCATTATGTAGAGTTGTGTATTCACCACCGCTTACCTTGTAACCATACCTTTTCATACCCCCCACATCTGATGATTGCATACAGGGCTTTAGAAAGCTGGGGAAGCTTTATTGCACCTGAACACCTCATTTCCCACTGCTGTCTGTTTTATGGCTGTATCCACCCAATTGATTGTTTTTAAGGGAATATGTAAATGGGGGGAATGGGAAGAGCGATGTGGTCCCCTGTATGTTATCCTATAGTGGAGACCAATCCAGGGAGTAGAAAGTGAACAATTTGAAAAGGTAATTTTCCAGCCCTAGAGCCACAATCAAGGATTGTGCTATTGTACGTTGTCTGGTTTAAACCAGGAATAGTAATTTTCCAGCACCTGTTACTTGTCAAGAATTATTCTAAGATGTCCTATGTAAAAGGTATGGAATCTTTCCCTTGGTTTTGACCTTTCTTCCCCTTGACTTTTTGTATCTCTGAAAGTTATGTGGTTGACAGAACTGAGAGCAGAAATCCTCCATGTGTGTTTTACGCCTCTACCTTTCACTGACTACATGACTTCAGTCCTGACCTGCAGGAAGTGTTAAAGACGTGCTGGAGCTCTCTGAAACTTTTATGAAAGCCTGATTGTGTCTCTGGGATTTGTTTTCCTTCTACCACGGTACAGAAGGCAAGGTCCATGAGCAGTGATAAATGTTATAAATGCCTAGATGGACACACGCTGAGCTAACAGTTGGGAGAGAAATTTAACCAACCAAATCTTGCACGTAATTTCTGCACAACTTGGGCAGGTAAACATTCTTTGTACGCACAGCCTTAAGTATCTGCATAGATCAGCGGATGTGCAAAGAAACGTCAGCGTAGATTTAATACAATAGCAGGTTTCCGAAAAGGAAGATTCTTAGAAATAACTTTTTGTCAACAGCTTTGTAAAGCTTCTGTCTGGATATAACAAATCAATACTCCTTGGAAAGGTGTTATGAACATACTCTTACTCTTTTGGGAAGAAGGAGGTCTTTTGTCCCAAAGAGTACAGAGTCAAGAATGTACTGTCCTATGTGGTTTTAAAATTATGGGCACACTCTAGTAATTAAGACAAGACTTTGAAAGGGACAATATTGCTGGGACATTGGCCTATACATCTGTATCTTAAGCTTTTATACACTGTCTTTTATAGAATACAAAAGATTAAGATACAGCAAACAATACGAATAAAATAAAGCTCCTCAGAGAAGACAATCTTAATTAGTTCTTTCAGTAAGCATTGTGGTTTAAAATGGTTATGTAACTTATAAATGCACTTAACGAAGTTACCTTGTGCTCACGTGCCAGTCCTGACTGGCTGCAGTGCCTGCTGTTTTTGTTCCATTTCTCGCAGCCAAGAGCAGTCAGCAACATCATACAGGGTAGGGATCCGCTACAGGCTGTGCTAAAATCCTCAAACTCATTTCAGTTAATGCCTCAACCCCCTTTTTGACTGAAGGGGGCTTCACAGGGTTTGGAGAAGTACATACTCGTCAAACGAGAAAAGTGATGAGCAAAGGCCTGGGATGAACTTACTGTGTATTACACTTCACAGTATAAGGACTGGAGTGGAATGGTAGTTAAGAGAGATTTAGTTATTTTTGTAATTTTAGTCCTACAGTAAGAAAAAAGGAAATGATTCACCTGATACATACTGCCCGATATATGTTCGAAATGGTTTTATAACTCACTGAATTTAGATACTTTATTTGAGGCCTGTGTTTGGGTGCCATGTGAGGTCCTCTGGACAACCTGCTTTACAAGTGCTTAAGGCTAGGACTGAATGCACACTATATTTCAGAAAGGTTTTAACATTTAAATGGACCAAGAATGATGTCATGAAGCTGCAGAGTGTAATTTTTGGTCATGTTTGTGGGCTGTGTTTCATTCAATATCACATGATAATAGGATTTTATATACGTATTTTAAAAATTATTTCTCTGTATCAGTGGTTTCCTGACTCTGGCACTCTTACTTTTGGTGGTATGCCAGTCATTGAGAAGGATCTCACAGAAGCAGCTCCAGATCCTGCCCTTCTGAAGGTGCTAATCTGAGCCATCAGGCCGTTACCACTGGCCAACTGTAAATATCTTTGTGCAGCTGCTTACTCCAGCTCAGAGGCGCTTACTGATCTGTGCAACTAGAGGTGCAAGGGCTACATCTGAAAGCTGACTTCATATGGCCACCTGAGCGTGGGGTGAGGGTATTGATTGCTCCCAGTAGCCTTTCCTGTGTCTGCAGCAGTGGAAGGAAGGAGGCAAAGGTGGAAGCAAAAGCAGCAGGCAGGCTCTCCCTGGCTTTGTGCTGGGTCCTCTGCCCAGGAAGTTGTTGTCCGCTGTCTTTCACGTACACACGAGTGTAGATGGCAGGTAGGAGCAAAGTTCCAGTGCAAGACGCTGCGAAGTCTCTACAGTGTTTCCGCTTTCCGTGCGTTTGTGCTGCAATTTGACACTTGGAACTTGTGCTGTCACTGCATGATCTCATCTTGTCTTCTCCTGTACAGCAGCATCATCCTTACCTAGGAAGATGGCTTTAAGGATATTATTATAAAACTATAAAATTATTCCGTATTTCGCATTAGTTTCCCAACTATTCTAGATCAAGGGCAGCCACGTACTTAAAAGTGCCTGCCTGGCAGGTGGGGTATGGTCCCTTCCGCAGCTGTGCAGTCGTGGTCCCAATTCAGCACGTGCTGCAGGAACTCCACCAGCAAGGAGATATTCACTCCTGTTTCTGACTGAGTGATCAGGGGAACTGCAAAGAACGCACCATTAGTGAGGTGGGATAAGAGTTTGCACTGGAGTCCCAGCTTCACAGGGGTGGGAAGTGTAGTTGGGATCATGGAAGCAGAGTCCCAGGCGAGGGAGTGCATGGTAGGTTGTGGGAGAAGGAAGTAATGCGTGGAGCTGAGGTCCTCACATGAGGAATATGAGAGTGGTCATAAGGTATTAAAATACCATTTTGTGCAAGTTACCTTTCTGTCTGCCCATTAATTTCACTTGAGCCTATGTAGTTCCTGCTATGGATTTCCTCTCTGAGGCAGCAACTTTCCCCGCTATTGAACTCAAATGTGATCTAGTCATGACAGTTACAGATGTTCTTGTCTTTGTCCTGTAACGATGGGATTATGCATTTTCCCCTGCCTCTGAACAAATGCCAAAATTTGTAAATTCTGCTTGACATGAGGAAAAATGTGCAAGGAAATTAATTTGATTGGAACAACAAGTTATGTCACATCTTCTATATAGAGCTATAAATTAACTGACCATACTAACATAATGTAAATGGGAAGTGGAAGAACTTGTTAGCAAAAACATTCAGTGCCTAATCTTTGCAAAAGTGTTTTTAATTTCTTTGTTTCTATTTAATTGTAAGTGCGTATCTCCTTCGCAGGGGAGCTGAAAACTTTCTTGCAGCCTGGGCTGTGTAGTCATGATTAAAAATATCTGCGATAGGAGCTCATCTATACCTTGGTGCTTCTGTGTATCTGAGTCATCATCTGTGTTTGGACTGCCAGGGTTTGGGGGAGAATTGTAGCAATAACATCCCGAGAAAACAGGCATTTGAAGTCGATGCCTCAACAGTAAGGAAAGTCAGTGGCTCTCAGACTGTTTGCACTTCAGAAGTAAGTGGGCAGGGACTCTGCTAAGGTTATGGATTTGTAAGAAATGAGTTGGAAATGGGTTATACGCACCAAGTAGAAGGGGGAGAACTCAAAGCAAAAAGAGATGCCACCTCAGATTTGGAGGTTGTAACTTCAGTGAATCAACAAACTGCAATCGGCTAATTTGTTTTTAAATGCTTGCAAAAGGTTACACCATGTTGGATAACATCTGTATGTTAGATTTAGGAAACTCCTGCGCAGCCAAATAGATTATATTCTAACCGTTTGATCCCCGTTAAATACGTGGAAGCTGGATTGGGGGGTGACTGACATGGCTACGGTTGCTGTTTGGGTAGTGCAAATCAGGAAATTAAAAAAATAATGCATTGGACAAAATAATGAGAATGAAGAATCATGATACTTGGAAATAAGAATTTTTTTAAATGTACTTTTGAGTGTTTCTAAGCTTTTTGGGTGAAGAACCCAAAATTTCATCAGCCTCGTGTAAAGGATTTCCTCTATAAAAATGGAAAAGAAAAAAAGCTGGGTATGATTCTTACTTACTGGTGGGACTTCGGAAGCTGAGGTTTTAAGATACACATCCAGTATTTTGAAAAGGAAAATAAATCTGAAAACAGACAGTACTGTTATATGCTCTATATGCTTCTGAAAGAAGGCTCCCCTTTTTCCTGTAAGGTGGACTAATGTTCAGGCAACGCTGGCTTGCGACAATTGTTAGGACCAGCAAACACAGGTCTGGAAGGAATTGTGTTCAGCCTAGCGGAGTGGATAGCAAGCCAGCGTGCCTGGCCTCCCAGCAAAGACCTGAAGGGTTTATCTCTGTCTGAGGTCACCTGCTGAAGAAATGCATAGAAACAGACAGTGACAAAGTAACTGTTTTCAGGACAAAACTAACTATTTTAAAGTAGCGGATAAACAGTCCAATAGAATAAGAAAGAATGTGTGTGTGCGCAGCATGGTTGAATAAAAATTGGTGAGTGTTGTAGCACTTCAGTATCCTCATGTTTCTGTCTGAATTTGTAACCCTGGAGTTGCATGCATCCTCTTTTCCATTAAATAGATTTTTTTCCTTTTCTGTATGCATACTGGATAAACCTGAGTCTCTTTCTTTTTTCTGCAATTTTGTTTTATATTTGACACAATGAAAATATAAATCCTGTAGTACATTTTGAGAGCGCGCAGAACTCTAAAGGATGAAGTGTCATTTCTCTGCTCTGTGTATGTCACTGCATGCATTATTTATTATAACCGGATTCATAAAAGCAGTCCAGCAAAGCAAAGTAATATTACAGCAAAACACAGTAATATATTGTAAGAATCGGGCTGTGTTCAGCTTCAGCGCAGACTGACATTTTTATGTCCGTAGGTCAGTCCCTTGGTTAATAGATATTTCCTTCCTTTATCCAAGCCGTCACTAAAAGCCCAGGGCTCCGGGTTGCGGGAGGATTTGCTGGGCGAGCCCGGCAGCCACGTGGTTTGTCTCTCCCCCTGCGTCCCCCATGCTCAGTGTGTCCCTGCACACGCTGTTCGGTAAACAAACTTTGGAGAACCAGAGCGAGCTGGTTCAGAGCAGCCAGTTCATTCACACAGACCACTTGGAAAGTGATGCCTTTGCGCAGCCCTGACGTACGGGCTGAGGGAAGTGGAGAAGTTAGTATTTATGTTTTCATTAATGCTTTTTATAGCTGCGAGCCAGCTGTAGCTAGTTAGCATTAGCCTAGGACATCTATTAGTGTGCAGACCTCTTACGCAGGATAAAGGGCTTCTGATGGAAACAGAGTTGTTACTCACGGTACTCATGGCTGTGTGTTTACATGAAGGCTGTTTGTGCTGACATAGGATATATATTAGAACAGCATGCACCTTTTTAATGAACAAATTTTCCAGGATTCAAGAGGATTTTCTGTAAAAACTTTTAGCGTAGCAAATCATAAGATTTGCATCTTTAAATGGTTTATTGCTTGTTTAAAAGCTATTCTTTTTAAATAATGCTTTGCAGCTACACAGATACAAAAAGTATTTTCTGTTTAGCTCTTAGGATGAGTCGGGAATAAGCAGTATTCCTGCAAGTCTTGAACACACCAGTTTGGACTGCTAAATTTTTTGCTATGAATGATGTAAGTGGCTGGCAGTAGCACAGGATGAATTGGACCTAAGGGTTTGGCCCAGAGGAACTGATGGCTCAGCTATCCTTGTCTGGTTTCTCCCAGTTCTTGCTTTTTCTTTTTTTTTCCTTCTTCTTCTGGAAGATAGTTAGTCAGAAGGGTATTTAAAAATAAATAACAAAAGCAACTGCAAAACAGAGAATGAGGAAGGCACAAGAAGTGCTGTTTTTAGAGCTCCAGTATGACAAGCACCATGGTCTCTGGTATTTGCGTCAATACGACACTTTCCTTTCCTGGTCAGTCAGTGTTCCCCAAACAATTCTGACAGCTCCACTCGTCCAGGCAACGGCAGAGGCGCCTAAAGAAGAACTAGGAAATTTTGTCTATCCTCTGGTTTGCATTTCTGTAGAAGGTGTGAAATGAGCTTATTGCTTTCTCACACCTAATTTAGTCATTTAATAGTTAAAGCTTTGGAATGGAAAGTTTCAGGACTGGCTTCCCTCTCAAGTTTTTTTCTTCTGAGGAAGGTAAATTGCACTGAAGACCATCATTGCTATTCCTCTTCTTCCCAGGTCTTTTGCCTCTACTTGCAGTGTGTTTTACAGAGACCGGGGAAGATTCCTGAGCCATTGTAAAACGGTCTCAGCATGAATTTCCATTCCTCTTATCTTTGTCTCAGTCCCACCGATTGTCAGTGATGAACTCTTCAAGTCGAGGGGAATTCAAAAAGTTAATTGTAAAAAACTTTAGTTTGCCTTGTTAAGCCTAGCCTCCTCATGAAAACGTTGATTACATCAGCCATCATCATGTCAGAATTATACCTTTATGGTTCGCAAAGAGAAGCTTTATAATGCTATTCTTCTTCATGTGCACAACAGTATCTGTATGTGAAACTGCTGGGTAGCGCCAGATGCCAGTGTCAACTCACATGGTTGAACTATAGTCTTACCAAGACAAAAAGTCAGGTTATCTCCCAAAATTGAATCACTTCTAATCTCCTGTTCAGATAAATTTCCTCCACCCATCCATTTAGGTACACCACCCTTAATGATCCACTTGAAAAGAATGTGACAAGCTCTTGAAAGCCCTGTGAGACTGTGGAAGCACAGCTCATGAATTATGCGTGTTCAGTGCCTACAGCTGTACCCTCGAAATACAGGTGGGAAAACTTGTATCAGCAGTGTCTAGACTTCCCTACAGAGCTGTGTTCTGTGATTTGGCTCCATATTACCTTTACAAATGTGGGTCAAGGCTCAGTTCATTCCAATTTCGAAGTCAGCTAGTCTTTTGAGGGCCAGAAGAATAATTTCTTACTCAGGCAAATTCAAGCTTTGATGTGCTCACATTCTTCCTTTTAATGCAAACCAGCAAAATTGTGCTGGAATGTTTTGCACCATTTGGTAAATCTGCTGGAGACTTTTCTTCATTGTGATCTGATAGAAAACATTTTTGTTCGTATTTACCATTCTCCTAAATGTTTCATAAGCAGTTTTTATTATGTACATGGAAATGACCTATATGGTGTCATCACGTGCTGGCCCTTGGGCTTGTTTTGAATTGACTGTTCTGCCATTCAGGGTCCTTTCTCATTTGTTCCTCATGCTCTTGTGACTGAAATTAAAACCTCTGTGCAAGAACTTAGCTGGAGGAATGTGGAGAATTGGGAAAAGCAGTTTTATCCAACAGAATTTTCCCACAAAGATGGCTAGGACAATCAGCATTGTGCTGCTGGCTTTGGATATTGTGGACATAGATCAGTGTATCAGATAGTGTATTACAGGACCATGTAGCCTAAAAAGCAATGTCTTTCTCCTCCAAACATTTGGCAAAGGTGTTTTTAGTGTTTTCCCAAAGTCCATGCTTCTGTGACATCTAATTTAATACAGCCAAATTTAACATAGCCAGATCTTGACTGACCAATCCCTTCCCTGAGTCAGTTGTCTGTTCTCTTTAATTTATGGGTCTTGCTAGTTTTTCCAACATGCAAAGAACATGTGTTTGGAGGTAAGGAGACATTTTTGACTCTGGCAGGGCACCTGGTTACAGCATGGATTTTGCCATTCCTCAAATGCTGTGATAGTGTAGGACAGTACATAATTATGCTCTGCAACCAAGCAAAATCTTTTTGACCAAATCTGGCAGGAGTTTTTCCCTAATTTTTTTGATGGCTTTTTCTAATGGCTTGAGGATGGTCTTTTTCTTGTGCGTTCTGTCCATAGCATCCTAATGAGGCACATGATATGTGGGAGGCATGGATAGGAGAGAGATAAAGCTGCAGTTTCTGTCATCAGGCAGTACTAGGTTGACAACTACTAATTTTATCTAATCTATTCACCACATACCTTACTCCTTATTCTGAGTAATTGCCAGAAAACTCCCTTCTCTTGGCACCTTTGCAAAATAGCTTCATGCATCTTTTCTCTCTCTGTATATATATGTATTATGTTAGTATATTTCAATCTCAGAAATAATCGTGTTGCCTGCTTAAAAAAAAAAAGATGGTTGTCTTGGGGTACAGATGTACAAATGAAATAGATGCCGAAGAAGAGGGAGCTTTAAGGAGATACTGGAATCAGAGACCTTGTTGGTGTGGTTGGGAAAGCCATCCAATCACACTACAACATTAATAAAGATAAGAGACAGCAGAAAAAATTAACACTGATTTCTGTAGATTATTTACATGGCCTATTGTTCTTCCCCCCCTCCCCCCATTTGTTTCATCCATCTGTTAAAATTTACTAAAGCATGTGAGCAGTCTAAGCAAACTGCTGTGTATCTTGTGCCTAGTCTGGTGGGGCATGAACCTGATGAAGGTTTCTAGACATTTCTGTGATAATTAGCATGTGTACCTTATGGCACGAGAGTGAAAAAAAAATCTTTATTATTATTCATATGGTGCCATTTACCAATAACATTTTTTCATTTCTATTTCTATTTGGAAATGCTGATCTGAGTTAAGCTTCCAGACTAATCTGAATTGATGGTCTCTGCTAAAATGTAAGTTACAGTGTCTCTAAACAAATTGTCACTTCATGTTGAGCACTGAAAACTATCAAATGAATACAGTCTTTATATACCAGTGACTTTGACAATCTCTTAATTACTCCTTTTTCTCCCCGGTTATCAGTGACCTTTAACTACCAGTTTCCTCCACCAGTCAAGTCCCATTTTCTCAATCCCCACATTTAAAATCTAAAAACTCAGATGTTTTGTTCTCAGAAGTACCTCTTCTAGTGTATTTGAGTGTGTTCTTGCAATTAGTCAAACTCACAGGTTTTCTTTATCCTGTTGTGAAGAAAGTGTTGGCTGACCAGGCTTTTCTAAGTGGGGAAGGAGAAAGGAAGGTAAGATTGGAGGTGTGTTGCCATACTGGGCACTTTAGGTGAAGGATGAATGTACAGAAAGGTGTTGAAATCTTGGGAGAAGCTGCAGGCAGTAAGTGAGAGTGATGGTCTTGTTGGGCAGCTTCCCTGGGAGTTGGCAGGATGGTGATATGTGAAAGATGTGGTAGGGTTAATTCTTTTAATGAGCAAGTGCTCAGTTACGCTTCCAGTCACCAGTTCTTCTGGCTTGTGTCTGCTAAACTGTCCAGTAGGGGAGTGGGAAAATAAAAAAGAAATCCAAAGCAAGCTCTTTTTGTTATGAAATTATGTCAATTTTGGTTTTCAACATAATGAGTTGCTCTGAAAATTCAGAGCCTTCAACCCATGCCGTCCACTCCCTTCCTCCACTGCCCCAGCAATGCAGAAAAATGCAGATAATCATAGTTTCCCTCTTTGCTGAAGGCTTACCTGTATGCAGAATTCACAGGGAGATGAATGCGTGGGGTGCACATTTAAACTCTATTAATTTCCCACAGTAAAAAATATTTTGTTGTGCACATCTGAAGGGATTTTAGTATAGCTAAGAGTTAGTGCCAGAAAGTTGTTCAGCAATAGTTTGTCCAGTATTTTTCCCACTAAATGCTTCTTGAGTCACCTTCCATCTTCTGGGCTTGGTCTAGGGACTAAGAGTTCAGTATTCATCTTCATAGCAGCAGCGCTCAAACTGGGTATCACAGACTTCCTGCCAACCCCTCTGCTTCTGAGGGGCAGGAGAGAGGGAAGACCACTGGAGTGTGCTTGTGGAGGAGGCAGGGATGCCAATGCCTTAGAGGAGTGGAATGGAGGGTACGTTTAGGTGGCAGAGGCCAGGGTGGCCACGGGGGGACGTGACCCCATGGGAGACTGCTGCGCTTACAGGGTTGGGCGTATGCACAGGCGGAGAGCAGGAGCCCAGAAAACATGTGGCTCCTGCTGTTGCTAATCCCATCTGCCAATTCTCCATGGAGGCTTCTAGTATAGGTTCAGTAGCTCCTGACAGCCAAGGGCTCTCTGCATTGCTCCTTTGTCCTTTGGCTAGAGCTTGCGAAGTACAGCTCCATCAACAGCTTATCACATGCTCTGCTCTTCTCCCTGAAGCTCTCCAGTAGCACATGCCCTTTCTCCTTTCCCCTACTTTGTGCAGTGCTTAATTTGTGAACTGCTATTTCAGAACACCCTACAGTTTGCTTGGCTTCTTACCGTATGTAAGTGCATTCCCTTCCCAAAGAACTAAAAATGTATTATTTTTAAGACCTGACAATTAAGGCGATTACAAAATGGCTAGAGGGAGGATGAATTTGAGTTACATCACTGGGACCATGCAATATCTCAGCAAAGACTAGTTCAGCTCAAAATGAAGTGTATTTGCAAGCATGTGTAGTGTTGTTTGAGCTGGAAGCAACCTCTGCCTGTAGGTAGTCTGATATTTTCCATTATGAAAAATTCTTGTGACCTTTTATTTGCAAAGCTGTTTCAACTCCATTGTTTGCTGTAGACTTTTGATGTTCAAAGGGGAATGCCCTCAAGGTAGGAAAATTCCTTGTTTTCTTTGGCAGCAGCTACAGCTGGCTCTACCATGGAAACAGTTGGGGTTGGAAAGGGAGAAGGGGGAGAGAGATAAGAGGTAGACTTTCCTCCTCCAGCCCAAGAGGTTCATGCCAGCCGGGGCAGGAAATATTTCACGATGAGAGACAGAGAGCTGAAGTAAAGCTGTTCCTGAACCATCCTCCCAGTTAGGGCATAGACCACACTGGTCCAGCTACCTCTCGAGGGGCATCACATGATACTTTCCATATGTGTGAAGCAGCACCTTGGGTGGCACTTACCTATGCCCAGGACTCATAGCTTTCCTCTTACCCAGCAGTGGGACTCAAATGTCCCCTAATTCAAATGGTAACAGACTGTTCAAGCTACAGACCCTGCTAATACAAATAGATATTCTTTAACCATATGTTGAGAAGCGCAGGTGCAAAATACTCAAAAGAGATGTAATACCAGATTTCTTTCCTACAGTGCAGAATATGTATACTAAAAACTGAATGTGTCATCTGTTGATTTCAGAGTACTTAACCTTGCTACCTTCAGATTCCTAATGCAGGAAGGTTTAGTAAGTTTTATTTATATTTGCCTCATAGATTTAAAAAAAAAAAAGAATGTGTGGGTTTTATATGTATATTTATGTGTATGAATGATACATACAAGCTGTGTGTTTATCCTTTCTAGACCCGTGTTTTCTCCCAGAGCAGCACAGCCTCTTGCAGTTCTGATTTTTGGATCAGGCTGCTCTTTCCATTTTCTGCTGTTTTGTCAGCCATGGATTTCTGTTCTCACAGCACAAACTTGAGATTTCTATACTAGTTAGTTTGCAGTCAATATACTATTTATCCATGGATTTTAAAGTCTTATCTTTCTCTCTTTCTCTCCCCAGTTCAGTATTATACAATAGAAAGAGATGAATATTGCTAAATAGTCACTACTTGTTTGCAAAAATTGATGTGGCATGTAAAGCAAATAATTGCACATACAAATAGTACTGGTGCTCACAGCTATTTCTCTTACATACGCAAATAAGGGATTTACACACTTGTAAGGTCATATTTTGCTTACATAAATGATCTTATCTTCTTGCACCCTGTGTAGTGTGGTATTCCAAACATTGTGGAGAACATAAAAAATGTCAACACTATATACAAATCATTTTGGCATATGGCATACAGTATATACCGCTTACAAAGCACGTGGAATAGGGCAGTACAGTGATTAGAATTTTATTCAGGAATTTGTATTTCTTTTGACTGTTTCATGTTTAAAGCAGTTTGTTCATTCGGGGTGAATAAAAGTTTTCTCTGAACAAATGAACTGAACTGGGCTAAAGAGCTGCTTCTCTGAAAGGAGCTGAGAGATCAAAAAGAACCCCAAAAAGTAGCATTGGAGGAAGAAGGAGAGTCACGGGATGTTGGGCAATGTGGGACCACTTTTTGAGGAGTTCTGCTAGAACTGAAACACTGCAGCAGTCACTGACACTCTTCCAAAAGGTGAGAGCAGAATACTCTGTGCGGAGGGTAGGCTTGGGACCAGCATCTCCTATTCGCCCTATATCGAAAAGGTGTAGAGGACTCTCAAGTTCTTGGATCTGATACAGGAAAATAAATCCCAGACTGTTAATCTGGGGGGAGTGGAAAAGGGAGGAGGAGAAGGAGAATGTGGGGAAAGGAGAAGAGGAGATGAACATTCTTCTTTTTTTTGTTGTGGTTTGAAAGGTGTGCCTAGGATTAATTGATGGGGATTGGGTTAAGTGGTAATTGAGTAACAATTTATTAATCAGATAATCATTAATTCTGACCAGATAATGAGGGAGGGTAGGAGAAACTGTGTGTTTAAACAAGCCTGGTTTTGGTTGAGAGCAACTATCTATTACTTAGGGGGGCTGGAGGGAGGGGACTACTGGACATTGCAGTTTTGCTTTGTTTGTCAAGGAATTCTTCAAACCCCAATTTAGCCGTTTTTCACGGTGGATTGACCTGAGATTTGACCTTGCTTCCTTTTTGTCCCCTCATCTGCTCTCTCAGAGGTTGTGTGCACCTTCGTTCCTGTGTCTGTGGGTTGCTGGGATTTCCCCATTTGAAAAACACATCTCTCCATGTTGTTCTTTTAAGTTGATACAAACCACTGGCCAAGTATGAGTAATTCTTTATGAGTAACTGAAGAAACCCTCTTTTGAATAAAAGAATGCTTCTAAGCTTATATAGGTTTGTTATGATTCTAAGGGAAAGGAAAGGTGAAGTGACCCCTATGTGAAGATACTTTCCTCTTATTAAAAAAAAAAACAAAACAAACCCTTCATCACGTAGGGCTTTTAAAGTCTTGATTACATTGTCAGGGTCTTTTTACTTTCTTCATCTTTCCAGTTTTGTAATTCTGCTAACAATTCCTGATGTTACTGATAGAGTGACAAAATACAGGAATTGAGGTAATTGCATTAAGGAAACACTAAAAAAAAAAAAAAACCCTTATAATTCATTTTTCCCTGCCATAAAGACTTATAGCTACGTTCTTGCTTTAAACTAGCATAATGATAGTAATATTAAGCATTTCTGATGGTATTTAAAACTGTCTGGTGAATGTTTTAAACAGGTTAAGAAAAATTTCAGCTTGCCATTAGCTTGTTAGTATAGTCTTAGGTTGGCTATGTAAAAGAGGTTAGGTAAGAAACTGAGGAAAGATGTTGCTATTCAAATACTTGAAGTAATGATTCATTTCACGCTTTAAATAAATAAGGAATTTTTAACTAGCATACGTTTATTTAGGTCCAGATTATCATTTATGAGTTGCTTGACATTCCGAAAACCAGGGAACAAAAGACTCCTTATACATAATTTTAAAAGGTGTGGCAATCAGGTAGGATTATCTGTTTCACCGTGTCATAATATCTTGATGTTTTGTTAGGGCATTTTACCCTTTTATTGTTTCCTAGAAGAAATATAGTAAGTCACATGCAAATAAGTTTTCATTTTTTTTAAAAAGACTTCATTTTGGCTATATTTTAGATATATTTGGTAACAGTTAGCTGAGTTCTGAAATCCCCAGTAAGCTGGAGTGCAGCATTTTATCATTCATCAGTAAGAAGCTGCAATAATTGCACCAACTTTTTTAACAAATATGATTCATGTTTGAAGTTATGTGACTAATAATACCATCTAATTAATACTCCCAGTTTCCCTGAGAAGCAGGCAACAGTTTGACTAGTGGAACAGTCAAACAAGTTGAGAAGGATCAGTCATTTGGTATAGTTCAGTTCCCAGGAAAAAATAGTTTATTTTCCTTCTGTCAGTTCTGTTTTTTAATTACTTTGTGCTCTCCTCAAAGGCCAGGCTGTATGACATCTTTGCACATAGCTATGGTGGCACACCGTGCTGTGAAACTAATTCTGCCATACATTTCTTCTCTATTCTTTGGGAAGGTTAAATATTTGGCATATTGTTCCATTGGACATCTGAGGAGCAAAATTTGCTTTATTGTTACAGACTTTTCCTTTTCGGGTATGACACCATTATGGTGGTACCACAAAGAGAAATGTTCTAGGTGTTTGCCTAACATTTCAGGAAGACATACACCCTAGGTTTTGCTACACTGACGGTGCCCCGGAATTATTTTTGAGCTACATTGGGGAGTTTATAGGAAATTGCATCAAATATTGGAAGTACTAATAACACCTTGGCCCTACGACAATCATGATAAAATTCAGAAAAGCTGCCTTGTCTTTGCAGCCTGACTGGAAGGAGCTCCCAGGTTGCTCTCGGAGATTTGCCTGTTTACTTGCAAACTCTTTTGACTTCAGTCTTGACAAATAGAGAGAGATCAGGAGAGGAGCACCCTTCCTAAGGAGCCAGAGAAGAGCAATTATTATTTGCTGCTGGGGAAAGCAACGTACTCTCTGGTGTACCCATGCACTTTACATTCAGGAACCGCTCCTGGGTTAACTGCACGTTTGGAGTTGGTTGGTTTCGTGGAGGTCTTACCCTACAGTTGTTGAAGTCAGGAGGTGTAAATGGTGCAGGTCTAATCCTGGAATAATAATGTGAAAGCCATTAATTTAGTGATAATGCAATCCACCTGCATGCCCAGGAAAGCAGGACATGACATTTGGTCTCTCTTAGCTCAGGAGCCATTTGGCATGCATAATTTTGTAGATATAAGGAAGAGGAGGAGACGATCTTTTATTTTTTTTAATAGTTAAAAATCACATACACTTTAAAGTGCAGCAGGGGTGGTGTGCGTGCATTTGAATTTTCTGTAGAGAAAGTTTGTGTCTTAACTTTGGTCAGAGGAGGAAGAGAGCTTTGATATCCCCGATCCATATACAGTCAGGCCAACATGTTCCTGCTTGTAGTTAGAGTAGGGTTCTGCTCTCTGTACACACTGATTAAAACACATCTGATATATGTTCTTAGGTGTTCCTGTAGATTTCTCAAACTTACCTCAGACAAATGAGTGGTAGCGCCGAGGGCTAAAACCAGGAGAAAAACCTGTATTCTGCCTTTCGTTACAACTGTTCATATTGTCCTCTTGAGCCTCAGACCCATCTGCAGGATGACTTCTTTCACTGGGGTGAATAAACCGTGTTTTGTATTTGTTTAAAATTCTGACATCTTCTGCAAGCAGAACACGTTTCATATTTAGAGAGAAAACCTTCAGATGGGCTTCATCTTTGAAGAGTCTTTTGGAGTAAGAACATTTAAAACATTGTGTCATGAACTGAATTGCAACAAACAGCTCTCAAAGGCTACTGGAGTTCAGTGAGAGGTTTGGGAAGTGACCAGTAGTTATGTATTACATCAGGTGGTGTAATAAGTATCATTACCCTTGTAAGTATTTTCACTTCCTCTGTAATGGCTAAATCTAAGTGCAAGTGTACATAGGACCCAGATAATTACTATTATCTCCATATGATGGAGCAGCCTATTTGGTATGCATATTCACATATGGATAATGCTGTCCCTATCTGAAAATAAACATCATACGAGTTCGTGAAGGATAAACGGTGGAGGGAAGATTAGTCTCCCAATAATAAAAGCTCCAAGTGCCTGTCAGAAAGGAGCATAGATACCTCATCTGCCATGCTGAATTTTGATAGTTAAAGACCACCTTTAGCATTTTGTGGAGGGGTTGTTTTTGTTTTTATTTTGCCTGCTACCTTTGTGAAAGGAAATATTTAATAATTTTTTCCCATAAATGTTTATCCGTAGCTCTCCCGAATTAAGAATGTCTCACTCTACAGGAATGTGAACTAAAAACCAAATAAAGCTTGTAGGCTTCACAACACAGTCATTCGTGCCAATGCTCTGGCCTATGCTTAGTGATGACCCAGAGTCTGACAATTTATATCCATTTAGTTCTTTAAAAACAGCAAACATGATTTCTTTTCTTTTTTTCCTCCTTAAATCAGCAAGAAAGATGTTGCTGGTTTTGTCACTATCTCCTGATTGCAAAATGTTCAAATAGGTAGTATTTTGCTTATTATGAAAAAATAAAATAAAAATTTAACTGTCTGTAATTTTTGCAACTACAAAGTGATAAATTAAAGGAAACGGTGTTTGCAACAGTCGCATTTACCAGCTGACCTGCCTCCGTCTGAGAAAAGGAAATGCTACACTTAATACATTCATTTGAACACAATAATTTTTCACTCTAATATATCTCAACAGTTGCAGATATCACTAGAGGATTTTTAAACACATTTTTTATAAAATTGATTTATAAATAAATTAGAAAGTCAGTAAAGCAGACCATTAAATAGCATCCTAAATGAAGTTTTAGGTAAGTTGAACAAATTCAGTAAACTATACAGAAGATACATCAGAAGAAATACAAGTCAGAAGTATAGTGGCTGGCACTTGGACACAAATTGAAATTTGAGTTTGAAAGCCTGGACTTCACTTTTGAAGACTGTGTTTTAAATATTCAGTGTTAGTGAACTAATTCTGCTAGGGGAAATTAGGCTATGTGTTTGTGTGTTTTTGTAGTGTATAGCTGTAAATGCACATTGGCACACTGAAAAGATGAAATGAACTTTAAAATATGCAAAAAAGTAAACTTTTTGTAGGGTTTTTGACACGTTTTCCATTAGACTGGCTTTCAGTGCTTTTGAAGTGTTCCTGCTGTTCCTTTTAGGTAGCTTACACTTTTAAATTGGTCTGTCTCTTCTGCAGTTATAAAATTAAAATGTGATGTTGTTTCTAATGTTACGTTGTATGCTATCATTTATGTAAATATTTTGTGTAAAAATTATTCTTACCAGATGCAGGGATTCAGACCAACGTTTCCATCAAAACCAAGTCAAAGGACAAACACTTGAGGCAGGAGAGTAGTGAGGGACCTTTAGCCAGTGGCAGAAGGCCCATTTGTTTTTCTGCTTCATCTCGGGTATGGCTGAAGCTTTGACTGAAGTATGACCTTCCGTTGAGGAAGTCCGTGATAAATTATTCTCTCTCTCTCTAAACTGGCTTAAAGTTAGACTCACTCCACATCCATCTCCCCACCTCTCCTCGCCCTGGTGAGCTCTCTTGTCACCATTACGTGCTAGGGTGTCCATTCATTTGAGCTGGAACAGCTGTTTGTGATGCTAAGTCAGCAAACTGATGCAAAAGAAAAATAGAATCATAGAATGGTTTGGGTCAGAACAGACCCTTAAAGGTCATCTAGTCCAACCCTCCTGCTGTGAGCAGGGACATCTTCAACTAGATCAGGTTGCTCAGAGCCCCGTCCAACCTGACCTTGAATGTTTCCAGGAATGGGGCATCTACCACCTCTCTGGGCAACCTGTTCCAGTGTTTCACCACTCCCACTTCTTCCTTTTCTCTAGTCTAAATCTACCCTCTTTCAGTTTAAAACCATTACCCCTTGTCCTGTCACAACAGGCCCTGCTAAAAAGTTTGTCCCCATCTTTCTTATAAGCCCCCTCTATGTATTGAAGGACCTCAATAAGGTCTCCCTGGAGCCTTCTCTTCTCCAGGCTGAACAACCCCAACTCTCTCAGCCTTCCCTCATAGGAGAGGTGTTCTATCCTTTTCATCATTTTTGTGGCCCTCCTCTGGATCTACTCCAACCGGTCCATGTCTTTCTTGTACTGAGGACTCCAGAGCTGGATGTAGTACTCCAGGTAAATAACTTTATTTTTGCATCTGAGATTTGTTTGTTAAAGCCAAGTCAGTTCCCTGATCTGATTTTTTGTGCTGCCTCAGCCTGTTTTGCCATCACAGTTATGAGGGAGGAGGGGGGACAGTGTACTACAGTTTAGGAGTGGGGAATCAATTGTGTAGGGCAGATACACCTTCATCTGGTATCTCCACTGAATACTTCCTGATGTGAAACTGTTTTTTAGTTTGTGGATACTAAATTTGTGGAATTTTTAGTTTGTGGATGCTAAATGTTGATACTGCCTGACAAATAATATTTTTACTCTGCAGGTTTGATGTGGAGATATATATATGCATGGATGTGTGTATATATATACATTTGCATATGGAAAAAATGTTTAGTTTAAAACCTTGCTGTTCTTGCAGAGCATGAAAAATACAGAATTTTATGATTTGACAGAAAATCCTTCAGTGAATATGATTTCGAGTCATAGTTAAGAAGACACACTACAGAAAACACAAACGATCTTGAAATCTACAGAGCACTCAAATGCACGTCATGAGAAGCTGGACATTTTCCTAGCTGAATATGGTCATTAAAAAGTTTAGTTTGTGGGGAAGTGTAGGTGGAGATGTTAATATTTCTTTCATTACTCAACTAGAAATTTGAAAACAACGTAAAAAAAGACACAACGTTTGCTGTGTCCTGAGATTGCCTATGTTAAATTTCAGTCCAGAACTACTTTTAATATCACAAATCTTATACAAAGCAAGTTGAACATGGAAGGCAAATTTGTCTATTTCTAGGCAAACCAAGTATTCTGACCCTGCGCATTGCAAATTCTGATTTCTGTTTTGGTTGGGCAGTTTTACGTAGATTAATACAGCCTTATATCATCAGAGATAGTAGATGTCTAGTTCTTTTCACATGGCATTCTTCTGTGTCTTACCCACATACTGCAAACTGGCCTCATCACAGGTCATTGTATTTTGATTTTATTATACCGAGATGCTGGAAAGGATTTGAAAAGACAATGGAAAGGCATTCCTTGCCTTCTGCTGTCATGGTTGTATCTCGGGAAAACTTCTGACTAAAACAAGTGCAAAGCTTGTGTGGAAGTTTCTTCTCTACACTAAAATGCTGCTGCAGTGCTGAAAGATAATATTCTTGCTTTCTGGGAGTGTCGCTTTGTGAGCAGCCATGACAAGATTCTAAGTCATTCTTGTGTGATTTGTAAATATGTGGTACTTCATCTCTGCCCGGTGTAGGCTTCAGATAAATTATTTTGAAGTCTCGGTTTACGTGATGTAAGTTACGTGAGAGCTGGAACTGTAAGAAGTATTTCTGTAGTGGAACCATCTCTTTACCTGTATACCAACACACAAAGTAAGGAAAGCATGGAGATTGTTGTGATGAATTTTGGAAGTGATGGTCTGCTGGCAATGCACAGCTTTGTTGGCTACCCAATAACCATTCTTGTATAATTTTTATAAACCACAATTTACCATTTCTAATTTTTCCAGCTAGGTCGTACACATGTAGAACTATGTAATGAGGTAATTTAAATATATGCCAAATGATTTCTAGCAGATTTTATTTTAGGTATTTAAAGTATCAAAGGTAACCTTTAATGTCTTTGGAGATTTTATGGCCACTGAAGGAGAAGTAAATAGGTAAAGAACATCTCTTAAGATTCTGATGTAAATGCAGTCTATTTTAATATTAATTATTCCTCCCAAATTGTGCAGTCTGGTCCCTTTTTGCACAGTGGACTGGACAGATGAGATATAGTCCATTGGCACTTCAGTTGTTTTCCAACTTAATCTTAGTCAGGTGACCCTACAGGTGAAAAACCTAGAAAGGATGTAAAATCCAGACAATCCATTCCCCTTTACTCCATTTCACCCAGCATGATGCTGAAATCGTGCAACCCATTCCACAACTGCAAATAGCCAAAGTTTGAACCGCTTCATAACTCTTAACGCAGTAGTCAGGGTTAGGCAATTTTCTCTGGCAACTTCAATAAACTGAGTCAGTAGAACAAGAAGATCAGTGTGGTAATTATCATAATTTAACAGTTAAAACAGTAGCTTCCATTTGTGTGTTTCTAAACCTGAATAAATAACACCTTATAAGCGCTGTTGAAGTAGATGAATTGTCACCGTTGTTCTTCAGGTAGGCAAAAATACGGGTGGTGAGGACAGTGCTTCTCCCAAGTGTGTATCCTTCCAGGCCAGCATCAGCACCCTCTATGTAGGTGTTGAAGTAGTTGTTCAGAAGTGATAAGCTGTTCCTACGACCTCATTTTGGAATAACTGCAGACAGCGTTTCTCTCTGGCACCTGATGGCTGCTTGCTTTCTTACTGATGCTTATAAGCACTGATGCTAGAGCAGTTAACCAGAGTCCCAAGACAAATCTCTATTGATGCTTTAAGATTTCTAGTACTCTGCTTCTGACTCACACATGTAAAACAGCAATAAGTTCTGTTTGCTTTCAGGTTCTTCTCCTAGTCACCATAATCTTTTGTTAACTGGTGTATTTTAGCTAGAAAATTCCCCACTAGGGAAATATTACTGACTTCTACAAAACATTCTTCCCACTTCATCAATTAGATGATGTTAGTATAGCTGTATTTACAGAGTTGATTTGCCCCAGGTCCCTATCACGTAATAATAATAACTTAATTAAAAATTATAATATAAAATAGACAAAGAATACACTGTTTATATAAGTGCTGTAATACGTTAACATCCCAGCTGTAGCATTAAAACTAGTGTCCACACTATGGAATGAAAAAATGAGGAATACTGGGAATCTTTCATTGATAGCTAATATTGAAATTTGGGGTCAGTATGCACACAGAGGTCAGTATATACAGCACTGAAAAACACATGTAGTATGGCAGATTGGGGAGAAAGGGGAAATGGATGAGGGAAGACAGTATATACAGCACTGAAAAACACATGTATGTATGGCAGATTGCGGAGAAAGGGGAAATGGATGAGGGAAGGCAGGGAGAGTTATGAATTCAAGTTAAAAAACTGTAGCATGAAATTAAATGTTCTCGTCCCAAATCAGATGATATCACATTTGCTTGCCCTACAAGAACATAAATCTTTGTCTGTGCTGTAGAAAAATAACTTTTTGGAGTATAAAAATTTAATTCTTAAAAGAACATTGAATATGCAGTATACAATTTTCAGGATTGATTTGGCAGGCAACTGGGAAAGCGTTAGCCTTTCTACAGAAAGTCAGTTCTTCCTACTGTCTTATTCTGCTACCTTTCGATGCTTTCTCAATCTTCAAGCTTTTTCTTGGGCATCCTGTCTTGTCATATCAGGTCAAGCTAAGCTGGGAACGTACTCTTGAAGCAGAATGCTTTTTTGTGCCTTTGCAATTACATATTTGGTTTAACACTATATGAAAAAAATACATCTTTTTATACATGTATATTTGTTTACAACTAACTGTGCTTAAAGAAATGTCTTTCGGTAAAGAAAGGAAAGTTTGTGGTGAATTTCACTTCCGTGCAAATTTTAAAAAATCCAAAATCTAGTTCTATGTGTGGAACATTTTTATCATATTTTGTGGGACAGTCATTAAAAGAACCTATTTGGGTAACGGACTTAAAAAGAGCAGTGAAATACGGTTTATGCCTGTTGCTATTTCGGAATTAAAATTAGTGATAAAGACACATCCAAATGGGGTTAGGTACAGGTTGTAGTTATCACCTTTTCTCCAAGAAAATTCTCATGAGTGTTCCTCCCTTTTTTCTTTGGAAATGCACATAAACCACTTTTGAAATCCATAGGTGCAGTTAAACTGTAAAATCCAGATCAGATCCTGCAGTTGCTGTTGGGAGTCAGCACTGCTTCATGCCTGGCAGAGAGTCCGGGTAAGGTAAGGCAGTGGAGGAGGTTGGAATAAGCCCTTTTTCTTAGCGAGGTTCAGGATCCTCACGGGGCTTCTCCACCGGCTGCCCCCAAATACCCCAAGTTGCATTCAGGCAGGCTGCTTTCCCACACGGAGCCCAGGACCTTCGTTTCAGGTGCATCCAAAGTCTGTTCTCATGTTACTTTTTTTCAGGATCAGGGCCTGGGCCCAATCCTGGTAGCCCCCCAGGAGCACAGCCATAGCCACGTTGGACCTCCAGGGATGGCGCTGGCAGTCTCAACCTCTTGGTTTTCTGTAGAGGACCCAGGCTTTTTTATTTTTGCTTTCTAAATTTAAAAATTACCTTTTTTCCACTAGGCTTCTACTTTTCCTAAGCTTTAATAGGCTATTTTTAACAACCAGGAAGAGATGTAAGCACGGAAATGTACTTCTATTTTGTGTAAGTTCTGTAACTTAAAATTTGCACGCAAGAGTGGTTTTCTTCTAGCTTTCCCTATAGTTTTGCTTCTGCATGAAAAGAAGTTATATGTTCAAACATATTTCTACATCTATTGCGAGAGGAAGGGGGGGGCGAGAAATATATATTGCATTTCCATCTCTCACCATTCAGCATTGCTTCTATGTACAGCCATACTGGGTAATTATTCTTTGGTATTCTGGATAATTATGTTTTGTCAAAACAAAGCCTTGAAAATTAATGAATAGTTACTGCATTACAGTTTTGAAAAATATTTCTAGGAAAAATGGTTGGGAATTTTTCAAAGAAATAATTTTCTGTCAGATCATCTTGTAAAAAATGAAAACTTTCTTACGAAAAGCTTGTACAAGCAATTGAAAAATTGTGAAATTGCTGAAATGCTCTGTTTTGAAACAATGCCATTTTTCTACTCTAAAACCACTTGTTTAGAAATTCTATTTCAGTTATGATTTTTTAACTTAGTTTTTTATAATGGTAAAACAAAATGCTTAGATTGATCCAAGTGGGATTCACTTACTGTGTTTTCATTTATTGTATTTTTATCTTGTTGATATTTTCACACTTCTTGCAGTGGTGGAGTTGGGAAACGTGTTTGAAAAATGGCTGGTCAGAAAGCATTTTATCTCCTATTCATGAGAATGTCATTTTGGAGGCTTTGTCTGTATTTGTTTTAGAGTATTCCCATTTTTAAAATTTAGGCTCTTTTTATGCTTCACCTTAGGAGTACATGAGTTACGCGGTGTCATAAGAGCCAAAATCAAGGGTGTCTGACATTACCTGGCAGTGGAGATAACAGCATGAACAGTGTGTCCCATGACAACAAACAGTGCTTGAAAATGTGGTCTATATTTATGTAAAATATCATCGTTTCTATATGCTGGTGGTTCTCTGTGTCTTATATTACACGTCCAGTAGGAAGGAGCCCCCTTGAACCAACCTTCAGACCTCCCTCTGATGGTTCCTGAATGCTTTGTTCTGGAGATGGGGGTGAAGTTAGGCTGGAGGAGCAGTCTAGGAGCTTGCTTTGAGACCCTTCGATGCAAAGAGATCCTCCTTAGTGGAGAGGCTGAGAGGGAAAAATGCAACTGCTAAGATGCTGACAGTACCTGAAAATACAAATACTAGCCCTATTGCTTGTTGTCAAGAAGGATAAGCAGCAGCGACTGATGTTTAAATGGCTATGCCAGAACTTTGATCTGGTTTTGTGACACAGATACTCCCATGAGGATCAAGGCTTGTACCCTGTATCAGATGCTCTACAGGCATGCAGGAGTCATCCCTGTCCTAATGCTTCCTCAGTGCAGTTCAGTGAAGTCTCAATTAGAGAAGGTATGTGTGACAGGAAAAAGAGGATGAGACAAGTGTGACAATACAGAATACTATCAACAGGAAACTGCATGTTTTAAAGACAAAAGGTATCTTGTTATCTTGGCTGTGATGTTATATCTCCTGCTGGCCTGCAATGGGTGACAGCTCAGGAAAATCCAAACTGTGTTGAGCAGTGCCTCTCCCTTCAAGTCTCTGCTGAATCACATCAGAGGCTGTAACACCAGCATGGTGGTAGGAGAACAATGTGCTATTGTTGATATTCTTTTGGATAAGACACAAAACCAGAATCTTAACCACAGAATATTAAATCACCTCTTTTGGCATGAATAGATAGGTTTACTAAGGGCCTAATCCAGTTCTAATTTACATGATTATCTTTTGTCTCTCTAAACTCTTCCTGTAGATTTGGTCCTCTTTTTTTCTTTCCCTTGGAATATAAATAACGAGAACAGACTATGCTGTACTGATATTTGAACAGATTCTTACTTTCAGGACTGTTTTCTTTTTATAGGGGGAGGGAAAATCAGAATCAAGTATACCACAGATATAGTTTCTCAGTATTTAACCGGAGTTGTTATATTAAATCCAGTGTAATGACTGATTGTGTCATTACAATGAAATAGTATTCCACATGCATGAGATATAAAATAAAGACTATCATCTGTACAGAGTAATTGTGATTAAGATGTTGTAGTAGAGATTTTTTCTTTCAGGACACTTCCCACTAGCGCACATAATTTTTGAAATCTCCATATGCATCCGAAGATAACCAAAGTGATGACAGAAGTGAGAGATTTTCTATGCATGTCTTAAGATTACCCAATTAAATGCAAAAAAAAAAAAAAAAAAAAAATCAGAATATGGCAGATTTAAGATTCTTTTTTATGTACTGTGTGCTGTGTTCCAAGTAATTCTGGTCCTGCTAAAAATGATTCCTAGAAATTACAGGAAATTTTAAGTGTGATGTTTATAAAATTACTTCAGTTTATGATCCTTGATTAGTGTTCAGTTTAGATAGTTTTAAAAGGCGAAACATGGAATTTGCATGAATGATTGCATGAAATCAAGGTAGAGGAATGTTACTGGTGCTGCCCAGGTGTTTTCTCTACCTGCTATTCGGCATGAAGTGAAGCTCATTGAAATCAATGGAAATTGAGTGAGATTTGGATAACGGCTCAAACCTGCTGCTTACTTAAAAGTCATTTATGAAGCTTTACTTGACCTATAATGGAAAATGGGATTTCTCATTTTGGAAAGTTCGAATGGAAGCTTAAAAGGGTAACAAAACTTTGTTTTTTATTTTCAAACCAGAAAACTGCTGCTATCTGCACTTCCCTTTCAGCAGCGCTTGTTGTGTCCATAATTTCTGATATAAAAAATCCAAACATGTCTGGGGAAAGTTCTCCATCAATAATGCTCGTAGATCATCCACAGGGTTATACTAGTGTTGCCACAGACCGGCATTTTTTCTCCTAATCTCTAACTACCAGAGACATGGAGAACAGCAAGGTGTAAGAAAGGAAGTGGAAAAGAGGTAATATCAGGGAGCATTTCCTCCTGATCTTTGTTTTCTTCACCTTCCACATTTTCCTCCTGCTGTTGCTTCATCTCCTAACGATCTCCCATCGATTCACCTCTCATTGGCATTCCTCTCAGCTGATACATTCCCTCCTGACGTAGGGCGTGATGGTGGCCAGCCACCAGGGGCTCAAAACTCGGGGAGCCAAAGGGAGTCCTCTTTTGTACATGGATTATAACTGCACCCTAAATGATTTAGGTTTATTGCTTTTTTTCTCCTTTGCCCAGGAGTTTCTCCAACAAGCAGAGACTGTAGCACCACCACATTCTCCTCTGGCTTCCCGAGAGAGAGGTTTTACCAAAGTATATTGCTTCTTCCCTGCAGTCCTGCAGCTAATAACCGCTCTGCTCAGGGCTGCAGCACCTCGGCATAAGTTGGGTCCTTCATAGATAGCGCTGTGGACTGTCCCATCAATCTGGGGACAAATTTGGTGGGCCAAACCCACGATCATAAGAGAGCAACCATGCATTTCTTGTGCAGGTGCAGCACTGGGAGGGAGGGGGTTAGATGACAGGGTGCACTGTCATTTTAGCAAGATTAAGTGTTCACAGCAGACCTGTCCTGCCAACACTGGCTCTTCCAGTCTTGACTGGAGGCTGTGGTGGGCAAGGTGGTGGACTGGGGGGGATAGTCCTGAGGCCGCTCCTCTGGGGTTCTGGCCCTGGCCCGCTGATAGCTGCCTCCCCAGCCCAGTTTCTGTAACGGGAAATAGCGCTGCTTTGTCCTGCTCTGTCACTTTAGAGCTCGTGAGAGCAATGTAAATTCAGCAACTGCTGCAAAAGATTTAAAAATAAATGCAAAGTAAATTAAGATCTCAAGGCAGAAAAAGCATAAAAAATATAAAAGTTTTACATGTAAAATATTTTTAAAAAATGAAATCTGAAAATCATACTTTCATTCCCAGACCTGAACTTACATTTTTGCACTTGATGACATCGGTTGCACAGAAAACCCAGAATCTTAGAGCTTGCAAGATGACTAAAAATAAAACAGGGAAATATTTTCCTTCTCCTCTTTCAGTTTTGCAAATCATGTATTTTTATGATTATAAATAGCTAAATCAACAAACTTTTACTGACTGGGGATGTTAAGCACACTTTCGTTGTTGACTTTCAGAGCTATTTAAACTCCCGAGTGCTAAAAATTAGAATTCCCTTTGGAAAAGCTTGTAGCTTTCAGTGGACTCGGTTAGAGTCCCCAGTAAGAAGTAGTTAATAGGTAGGCTGTGGTGACTCCAGCAAAACAAGATAATCAATTCCATCTGCTTTTCTAATTAATCACCCTTAATATTGAAAGTCAGGGACATCATGAATTTGCGCACTAAGCATACATTTTGGAAAAGAGAATAATAGTTTGTTCCTTCATTTGCACTTGGTTAGTCTGACTCTCTTCACCTCCCAGAGAAAACCTGGGAACAGCCACCCCCCCGCTCAGTAGCTAATGTGTACTCCCCGGGCACCTTGTACTCAGGCTGCAGGGACACCACGCATCCTGATTTTTTTTGTTGTTTTAACCAGTTTTGCTTGTTCTTGTCAGAAAAGAAATCGTTAAAAGGGATGAATAGAACACTCTGTTTGGGGCTTCAGTTTTCCAAAATAAAGTATGTAAGTGAGGGAAAGGTTTCATTCAGTTTTGGCGTCGCTTTGTTAAGTCAGTTTAAGCCAAGGAAGATTGTTATTCCACGCTGTTTGACGATAGTAGAAAGTTTACATATCAAATTGATTTTTTTTTTTTCTTGAAGGAAGAGAAAATCAGTACGAATTTAAGGGACAGATCTCTTATTTGCTTTGCAGAAGAGATTGTTCTGTTAACAACTCATCAAGAAAGAAAGAAAAAAAAAAGATAAACAGGATTAACTGTTTACTTTAAGTGAGCCGAAGTCTGGTTGTTTTTCCGAAGAAGAACACAATGTACTGTTGTATCTGGTTTCCAGAGTGGTGTTTATCATAATTCCTCCTGCGGTGGTTGGTAGAGTGCTGGGAAGGCTCTCCGCCCACTCGCAGCTCGCTCCCTTTCCCTCTCCCATTGAGGCCTCCGGCCAGGACTGCGAGATGGAGCGAGCTGTCCTGTGTGATCTTTACTGCCTGACATGAGCTGACATTGACCCAGAATAAAATAACAGGGGCTGTTTCCTAGAACTCTCCGTGGACTGCTGAGAACTGCTACCATAACTCTTGTAAACACGCGACGTACACACACAAACACACTCCCTCTCCCTCATTTAGAAACACACCTAGGAAAGGCAGCCACTAAAGCAGAGTAAAGAAAAACAGCATGAGTGAAAAACAGAAACGGCGCACCAGAGCGGAATACTGCCTTTCTGCCAGGGAAGGAGCCCCAACATGATTTCACTTCTGCTTTTCTTCTTTGCTCTTTATTCTGCCTTTTATTTCAATGAATATTACATTTTTGTGCTAGTTCAGTGGGTTGATGTGGCATTGAAACAGCAGAATGTCTTATTGAATACAGACGCAGCTCCGTAAGAAATCCCGCAGTGTTATTATATTTCATTTACCTTTCACATGCACTTGGGAAGCGCATGTGCAGTGCTGTACTACCAAGAATGCATTTTAGGATGTTCTGTGCCTGCTGAAATGGGCAGTTATTTTTTCCAATACTCACTTCATGTTGGGTTTGTTTTTTGTTTTTTTAAATAAAATCTTCTAGGATCCCATTCATGGTCTATGTGGTTCAGAAGTAAATCTGGTGAACCCACAAGTAAAATGGTCTTGAAAGATAAGCGATCCCAGTACTGCTGCTACAGTGTTCTTGCTTCATTCCAGACGCTGTAATTCTGTAAAGCCCTCGTCGTGGGTTTTGCAGGGGGAGTTGAGAGTTCTCTAAGCCCTGTAGCGTGGAAGAAATGGGTTGATATTGCAAGGAAGCCCTCTCTCTATATATGTATACATACATGTATATAGCCTCCTCCCCCAACTGAAATGGCATCTAGCACACAGAATGGACCTGCCCTCCTAGGTACCGCCGTATTATTCAGCTATTGTTTTCAGATCACCCTTTGAAGACAGGGCTTTTATTCTGATTTTTACGTATAAGGAACTGAGGCGTGGAGGAAACATAGCGTGGCAAAGTTGATGTGAAATGTTTCCAGAACCAGCAACTGAATGCTGATTTTCTTGGAAAGGAGGGTGCTGAGCACCTTGCAGGAGAAGATCTTTTGGCAGCGCCTCGCCAACTGTTGGAATTCTTGGATGCCAAAACAATAATTACAAAGTCTTAAGATTAAAAAAATAAACAAAGAACCCCTCCTCAGATTCATAGATAAGTACTTTAAATGACTGAGTGGTAATTACACGTTATATTTGGAACATGATTTTTCTATTGGAGATCATCCATAAGAAAGACTTGCAGTTTTCATCTGAGTCTGTAAGTTTCTTAAATGTACATTTTTACTCTTGATTAGTAAATCATGACGTACAGGAAAATAATATTATTTTCTCTGAATTGTATACTGAAATAACCAAGGCATTGTAAGGGGATTCCATGCTGAAGTAATGGTACACTGAGGAGCCTGAGGAGTGTGTGCATCATTTTTTTTTTTACCAACTACAATTAACAGCATAGTGAGTCCGAAACAAGCTGGGATGATCTGATGTGCTTGCTTTTTTGTTACCACCCAAAATTGTTTTTGTTTATGTAACAAGCTGTATGCAATGGATCTTAGCAGAAGGACCATAAATTACGTGCAGTGGAGTGTTGTATGGGGGAGATGCCTGGGGGATCTGGAGGGGATCTGGTTTCTTGCGGCTGAACCTTTGTACAAACTTTTAGGCAGTACTTGGGAAGTTATTTTTCCTTACCTTTCTGTGTCTTCCAAACCAACCATCACCGTACATTTTTACTTCCATGGTATAATTACTTTGGATTTAAACTATTAATATAGAACAACTTCAATATTCTTTTATGAATCTGAGATAAGTGAAGCTATCGGCTGATGCTGAAAATATTTCTCAAATGCAACTCTGTAACTGTTTGAAATTATAGCTTAGGCTCCATATTGTGATTGAGTGGATGTCAGGAATGTCTTTTTATGGTTTTAAATGTTTTGTTTACTTTTGAGTAAAATTCTGTGTACAAATAAAACACACACATCAGCAGTTTAATTTGAAAGTGCACTTAGAGACAGTGTCAGATGGGGAGTTTAAAAAGCTCATTTGGTGCCGCATGAAAACTTCATAGAAGAAGTGGTTTATGCTGAAAAAATTGTCGCATGTGAAGCTGTGGTTGTCACTGCAAGTATGAAAAGCTGTCTGGTTCCCAAGAAGTTGTATGTAGTTCCCACCAGGAAGGCGATGTTCCATGTTTTGAGTGGGAACATACACAGTGCTGTGGAGCTCCATTCTCTACATGCATGTTCTGCATTAAAAAGCTAGCCCTGCTGATATATTTGGCTCGTACAGGTCTCTTCCTACGCAAAAAAGCCATTTCCCACAGAAGGGCTGCTTCTTCAGGTCATAGACAGAAAATAGTAGGTGGAAGGATTAACTTGAATGAAGAAATGGAAAAAGCAATCAGCAGGCGGGGGAAAGACCTTGTGGAAGTTGCATTTGAGTTTCCAGTTTGTATTGAAGTAAGTGACTATTCAAGGAAGTGAATAAAAATAAGCAAGTTACTTTATAACCTCCCTCATTCTTTTTCATTTTTTTTAACATATGCATAAAAATGTAAGGAAAACCAAGGAAAATCCAAAATGATGGGCTTGGTATAGTTACTGTAGTGAGTTATTTGCAAAGTGTATTATATAAATACTCTATTTCACACATGCTAAGAACTGCCTGCAAAGAAAAGATTCCTTTCCTGAGACCAGAGAGGCCTCTGCTACATATTTTCTATTTGAGATGCTGAGATAAGACTTGCTCATTGCTCTGGTGATACTCCTGTCACATGTGCAGTTTCCACCAATACTTCTGCAAGGACAGCCCGTCTCTTGCTGGAGGGAACTGGTGTTAACCGTGTGCGCTATTCCCGCTCTGCCAAGTCTGGCACTCCTGAGCTGCCTTCTCCTTTCTTTCCTTCTGGGTCCTTCCACAATTACCGAATAAAAATGTACGTGATCACAAACTCTGCTTTTCAGTAATTTTAAACCTCCAGTCTTCAAAGCAAATGATTGCTACTTTGGTCATCTCAGTGCTTCAAACCAGAGCACCAGCCTGGGTGCTAGAAATGGCTATACTTGGAGGGAGTTATAACCAGGATTCCCCTTATAAACTGGAAGCAGTGGTGCTTGTGTTTTCCTCTGTATCTGTGTACCTCTGCAGCCTATGCATAGAAGGGGCTAGTCATCATCATCATTAATTTTTATTTGTACCATTCAATCCATAGTTATGCTCTGTAGAGCCTCACTCACTATTTAGTGACAGCAAATGGCATGGATTTAAAGGAGAAAACTCTGAATCTTGTGTCTCCCTAAAGAAGGCTACAGTGGATAGGTACTTTTCAGAAGGGAACGTGAAGCAGTTTGTGATCAGGTGAATACAGTGCTTTTAAAAGGAAAATCCTACTGGTGTTATGAGGGGGTGGGGGAGATGGATGGTTTTCCCTGTGTTTAGACCTATGCCCTGAGCTTTGATTTTTCAGAGATAATATGGTATGGTGAATGCAAGGTGTGCGTAAGGTAGGGATAAATTAAATCCCGGTAGGGTGGTGTCCTGCAGGTTACAATTTGAATCTGAGCCATGTTAGCAGGAGTTAATCAGCTCCACCTTGAGACTTGACCAGACAAGTTGCTGAATTGGAGTTGTGTAGGTAGTGATGTGCCTCTGGTGATTAAGGGAGAGGGGGGTTTTGTTTATGTGTGTTTATGTACGTGTGCTTTATGCCTCTGCTAGGACCGCACCTCAAAGAGATAAGTCCTTCTGACAAACAAAGCAGCAGCAGCTGTCTCTTGGATGGTTAAGATAAATGAGCAAATATCAGAGCTAATACAATTCAATTAGTTTTCAGGCATTTCCCCATTCTCCCCTTTCCCTCCCTTCCAACAAAAGAGTAATTAATGAAGTCCCTGCTGAGCTCTGCGAAGGTGGTAGCATTTGCCTGGCTGTCTGCTCCTCATGCCGTACTGCACAGCTTAGCTATGCATGGAGAAAAGCTGCTGTGGGCCACATGGTTGTCCTCCTACCCTAGGGTAAAACAATTATTTGTTAGTTAAGATCTGTTCATGACAAATTTCTGCTGCTTGTTTTCACAAGACTCAGTAAAGGCAATATCTGTGTCATCAGTCAGTTCTGGCCTTCATGCACTCTCATCTCCTCCACAGGCAGATCTCCTTTTTCGTATTCTTTTCCACTAGCCGCTGAGGAGGCTGGAGGTGACCAAAGCTGAAGAATGTTTTTGTCACTATTACCTCTCCAGAAAGTCTGTTGCCCAATACAAAGCAGCAGTATGGAGAGATACGATTTTTCATACATAAAAAAGTAATAGTAAAAGAAGGCTTTACCCTTTACCCATGAGGAGTGACTAACTAGGAGAAGAGCATGGCAGAGTAATCCTGTAATCCTCTCCAGATTTCTACTGGGAGACATTTTGTCCTAAAGATCAGCACAGTTGTAGAAATAATGCAGAGTAATCAGTCTCATCTTCCCCCAGCCCCCATCCTTGCTCCTGGCTATTAGCAAATTAACAAAATCTTCCCAAGCTTTTGCATGAGACTTACTGTGTCATTACTTTAAAAAAAAAAAAAAAAAAAAAGGAAGGAAAAAAAGGCTAATCTCTGCCTCACTTCTTATCAGTCCCTATCTTCGCCCCCTTTGTTATTACCAATGAGTCATACTTCACCTTTTCCTTAGTCTGCATCTCCCACACTCACTCCTCTACTGGCTTTCCTGCCACCCCTCTGCTCCTTTGCATGAGAAATTTCAGTTTCCAAAACCATATTTTAAATTCAGGTCTTACACAGGGTTGCCTCCTATTGTCCCAAAAATAAAGCTGGTCCTTATTTCCTCCCTACATGAGCACCGCTGATAAAAATGGTGATCTTGCCCTTTTTTTTAACCGTTCACTACTATGCATTCTGACAAGGCATTGGTAAAGGTATGTTTTAGCTGATTAACTGATTCATTACAAACACTGCATTTTATGGAAAAAAAGTATTTGTGGTAGATATGCACAAAATATAAACGCTGAATTCCTGGGAGCAAATACTCATTTTGGATTTGCAGCTTGTCTCATAATTTAGATGTGGGTTTTCATCCTGGTAGTGAGCTTCAAAGGGGAGAAGAATCATGGGACAAGATGTTGCTTTAATCACAGTTAGACTTGCTGCTAAAACTTAATTTGCAAGAACATTTGCTGCAATATGAGAGCAATGCTGTAACATGGGAAAATAATATAAATGCACTTTACTGGGAATAAAGGGAAATCAAGGAAAAAAACAATGCTGGTGTGGAAGTTAAGGCCATGAATCAACAGCCTCTGAAAGCAATGAAACTACTGTTAGTGATGCTAATAGCATGTGCAAAATCCGTAAGAACAGAACCGGTTTCAGAGAACATGAAAATAGTTCTCCAAATGCATCTCTGAGTCTGTTGTGGGATTCAGCTGATTTCATGATAGTCGTTAAGTACGAAAATCAGTTGTCACTCATCATTAAATACCTATAGCATTACTTACTAAATCAGTGTGAGACAGATCAAATTATGTTGAGAATATTTCGAGTTTTTGTCATCATTCATTCATGCTGTTTTAAAAGTGTGCTGAAGCAGGGAACATGCGTTTGTGAAGTTCTCTTCATAGCGTTAGTTTGGGATATTTCTCTCTTTTAGTCTGAAATTGGGCATCTGAAGATTATTTCTGAAATTCTGTTTTCCAAGTGAGTGAATATATACATTTCATTTTAAATGCATGTTGCAGAGAAATCGTAACTACCTTTTGGATACCGTTAGAACAAGTGTAGTATAGTGGATGTCTGCTCACACGTACGGTCCTAATAGAGCAAGAGTACTTGGGGTCTGGTGCAAGAGGTTCTCCTGCTCTGTGTTTCTTCATGATGCCAATAATCATGAACGCGTTACTAGTCTGATTGGGAACATTAGTGATATAAGCCTCAAGTTACACAGTTCTTCCTTCTGTATATCGAGCTTGGTCATATGATGACCGTTCTCCCATCATATGACCTGGGATGTTGTGCTACATACACTAGACAGCTGGAGTGGGAGCTTTAGCCTCCTAATCCTGCCTGGAAAATACATCCTTGTCTAGAAGTAGTACTCCATGCAAATAGGAGTTTACTTGTACAGAGTTAATTTTCAAGGAGCTGATCTGATGACGGTGGTGATGATGATGATTATTTGGGTACAGCATTTGTTTTGGTCAGATCAGTTTCCTATCCTAGCCATTTATGCTGCCACCACAAAGGGATGGAAATATGCGGCCAGGGATGCGGAGAGTTGAAAGTCCCATGTCTGACAGCAGCCATCTCTTTGCTTGGCTTAAAAGGACTGGGAAAATGCACTTTTAGTGACTGATGTCTTCAGCACCAACCAAGCTAATTTTACTTGGGCAATTAACATGTCCCAGAGGACTTAATATGAGCCTGGTGCCAGCTAGTCTGAGACTTACTTGCGTTCAGTTATGTCTCACTAAAGATATGAGAAATTCCAGTGATCAGTTAAGAGACTGCTGAACTGATCAGATCTGAGACGCTAACTCTGTTGGCCCTTGCTTGCTCCAAGATATGGAGGCCTAATTTTTCACAATTAACAGTCACTGAATGTTTTGTTAACATAGACAAAACTGTTTGCTTTGTTTTTCTTGTTCCCCTCAATCTGATTTTCAGAAACGTCCAGAGCATATTAGCTCTGCTTTTCCAAACAAGACAATAGCATGAGGAGTTTCAGTCCAATCAGTTAAAACTCGGGAGAGTTTTTAACCAATTGCAAGGTCCTAACATGGAAAGTGACTGGCAACCATAGTTTTTCTGCTTCTGGGCTGTCATGTTCATAGCACATCAGTCTTTGTTCTGTTGAGTTGGAGATGATCTTGTGGTACAAATCCAGAAGGCATCTCACGGATTGTTTTACACAGAAAATTAAAAAAGTGACAGAGCTGTTGAAGACACGGGTTTGTATTGTTAGGACAGTCACCCGCCTTCTAGGCTGGCAACACCACTCATCCCAGAGATAAGGGTATGTATCTTTCCAGCCTACACGTCACAACAGCGTTTGGTTTCCTCCTATGTGTCGTTGCTCTGGGTAGAAGCAGTGTTTCGTGGCTCTAAAGGACTTCTTAACCTTGGCAGGCTGTGGAGGAATTGTACCTAAGCTTTCTTTGCCTGGTGAAGACTCTGTTTCAGTGGGACCCTTGTAGCTAGAGATACGGGGAAAATACGGGAGCCTTCATTTGTGTTCAGTCCTACCACTCCCTGCTCCTCAAAACCAGCACCAGAATCTGAAAAATGAGGACTCTCAGCTGATGCTTACACAGCTGCTGATGTCTGAAAGGCTTTGGAGTCATATCCTATGTCGAACATCGTATACAGCCCTCTCAAGGGTGTAAGCCAAAGTTAGACAGTTCATAATGAACAAGAAAACTGTGATTAATGATCTTCCATGTGCCTAAGCTTCCCTGCGAAGAAATACATGGATTTCTTCCAGAGAAATGTAGGAGCTCATTTCATTTAAAATGTGTTTTATAAAGATATAATGACTACTGTAGAATGTGTTCAGGATGCATATAAGATGTTGTATGATGTCCTCCAAAAGCAGTTGGAGTCAGCTTGCTGTGAACAATGGTACTGCTCTGGAGAAGGTAGTTTGGGCATGTACCTTTGAAATGAAGTGAATTCTGCTGCCTAGTGCACCCCTGAGTTTTATTTAGAAATAAAGAAGTGTGTGCTATCCTCAAAGGTAATTTTTGTCTCCCTTTGAAAAGTTTCCATGCTTAACTGTCTCTTTCTGGGGCAATTAAACCAATCTTGTAGACAGCAGCCTCCTTCCTCCAGCACTGCATGACTCATGCTATCGTGGCTGCTCATCTCAGGTGCAGAATCTTGTGAAATGCATTTTTGACTATCTAAATGTATGACATCCACTGATTTTGCCTTATCTGCTCTGACAGTAATATCTTCTCGAAATGCCAGCAAGTTGGTTAAGCAATCCTTCCCAGACCTACAGCCCCTACTTCCACAGATTACTTTAATCAAATTGTTTGTTTAGCAGGTTCTTTAATTACCTCCTTAAAATAGTTCCTGTGGGCTTCTTCATACCCAATATTGAAAGTACTAATCTGTAGTTTCATGTTGGATTTTTGTTTGTTTGTTTGTTTGTTTTAAAGAAAAATTGACATTTCACTTTTCTTTGCATCTTCAGGACTCTTAAAAAAAGTTATAGAAAATGTAATGCTTGCTTTGCCAGTTTCAATGTTGGTGATTATTACTTGTGAAATATGTTGCTTTGTTTACTTCTAAGCAGAATTTTTATATTTATACACACACACACATATACGTTTTCATCATTGCTCTGTCTGCACTGCAGAATTCACTTCAAGTTAGGCAAAAACTCAACCTTCTTTCTTTATAGGTACACAAACCACATAGTGCGTCACCATTAGTTGATCTAATCCCCAGAGCAAGCCCTTTACACTTTTTTTCAGTCATGCTTCTCTATTTCATGGCCCTGTTAGCTCCTGCAAAATATACATGAGAAAACCTTTAACAATAATGGTTTTGTTTATTGATACAGGTATTCGTTATTTGGTAGGAATTCTCAAGATATTGTAGAGGATAAGCCCTATTTTGAAGCTTGTAATGTAATTTTCAGAAATTTGCTAACTAGTTTGTTATGAACAGGAGCCAATGAGTAACAGAGGAATATTTTGCAGGTTATGCCTCCTTGTCCAGGATGCCTATGGTATGTTCAGTGAAGTGCAGTTGCAGTCTCTGAGTTCTGCAGATGACATTGAGCAGTACTGCAGGAGATGGGAAGGAAAATTCTGCTGCCTAGCTGGAATGAAAATTTTGCAAAGAACTACAAGAGGAAGGTGAGGACAATTCATGGGAGAATGTACTGCATGCTGTGGCAGGCAGAGATGATCTGCCTTTTTATTTCTGTGATCGATGTTCTTTGGAACAACTGAATCGGGCTTTGTTCAATTAAATGTCCTCATTGCCATTTTTGGGGTGTCCAATAGTACTTGAGCCAACCATACTCCAAAATGAGCATAAATAAACTAACACACAAATACACACTTAGCAGAGCCAAGGGATAGAGAAGAATTACTGTATGCAATGTTTCATAAAATATGAGTGTTTTCTTCCTCTTAAGTAGATTCAAAGACTTAAAAACATTAGTCCACCTCCCTTTCATTGCAGAACTGTTTATTACAGTATGTTTTTCTACAGTGCTGCCCAGCCTGGGTTGAAGATTCAAGCATAGACTTTCCCTTAGTATATGAGAGCTTAATTCAGTTAAGCCTATATGGTTTTGGAAGCACGGTTTAAGTTTCTTTAAAAAGAAAAAAACCTCACAAATCGTAAAGCCATTCTTATTTTGGAATAAGGTTTATAGAAAAATCCCCCCAGACAAGTAACAAATTGACGTATGGTACCTCTCAGATTTTGCTTATTCTGTGATTCCTTTTACATTCTTTGAATAAAATGAAATATCTTTAATCAAGAAAAAAAAACCTTTAAATAAATCCATTATCTTATGGAGTATCTTTCTAAGGAAAGTCGTATGGTGTTCACATGGGGACCTGTATAAATATAATTAGATTGGTTCAATTCTCAACATAATTTATGCGTACAAGCATCCGATCTAGATAAGCCTTTGGTATTAGAATGGCTATGATATTTCTGCTGACACTTTTTTTTCCTGTTGAAAAATGCTGTTTCATCAAAACCAGAATGTTTCATGGAAACATTATCTATTTTGGAGACAATTTTGTTGGGAAGATTTTTTCAGGTCCAGAGGGAGTGAATATTCTCTCTCTCATTCTCATTTCATGAAAACTTTCAGAAAGTCTCATTTTTGTTTCATATTGGAACAAAAACAAATTTCAAAGCCTTGAAATGTTTAGCAAAATGGAATTGTTGTTTTCCAGCCAGCACTATTCAGTATGCTTTTCTTTTTATGTACTTGCAGTGTTAATTTTGAGATCCTTTGGATTTCAAGCCTACTTGCATTTTTATGGTTCTTTAATAACAAACACGTCTTCTTATTTAATTATTTTGTTGGCCTTTTTTTCAAGTTACATTTTTTCCAAACAAATTAAATAATGGCGTTGGAATTCTGGATACAAATGAAGTTTTACAACTGGCTGCTGGTGTTTCCAGTACTCTGCCTGGCTAATAAGAGACAGACTTTTTCTGATGTAAATTGTGTTTCAAAGCAGCAGTAACTTACTTCTGGCTATTCTGAGGATGATTAGAAGACACACTGGTGAAAATGCTGGTGGCTCAGCTGGAGCTGTGCTGGTGGTAACCCTGCTAGGAAACATTAAAAGAAAAAGGCTAGTGTAGCTTCAGGGACAGTGCAGTGGTTAAAACGTGATTTCATTGTACAAGATGGGTGGGTGGGGGAATTGTTCAGGGATTTATTTTTTTCTTAATTGTTTTAGCCTAAGTTCTGCTTTATAACTTGTTATTACTTTTAAGTGTTGGGACACGTTTTGTGTCATTCTAGGTGTGATGGAAACCACAGTAAAGCCATAGCTGAGATTAATATAAGGGAGTACTTATTCACACAGAGCATAATTAGACTGTAGAACTCATTGCCACTGGATAAATGGGTTTCCAGAGCCAGCGGTATATCCGAGCACATGATGGGATATGCCTGTGAGTGCCCGACCTTGGCTTGCAGCACATGAGTGAATAAGAACTATGTGGTCTGCCCTGCAAGGAAGACTGCTGCCTTTTTTTTTTTTTTTGAGAATGCCAGTTACTTTTTAGAAGGAGATGGCTTTTAAACTGTTTGTTTCCTGGAGTCTGACAGTGGCTTTTAAAATGGATAAAAGGGAATAAAATGTAGGAAATACAAAGGAAAAGTCATGACTTTTTTTTTGTGCATTTGAAGCACATGATCTGGAGAAAGCCAGGAATGGCTAATAAGATCCTATACGTGCATGTTGTCCCACAGTCACATGGACTGTAATCTGTCTTATAGAGACAGAGTGCTTCTCCAGTCCCTCCGTGAGACAGAGGAGATTTTCATTTAACAGATAAAGAGGTTCTCAAGCTTTTTGCATAATGGACCACTTATTTTTCAAAAAATTTTCCAGGCCATCATCCATCTTCATCATCAAGTATTTAATTTAAAGTGCTATTTAACATCATTCCAGTAAATGCAATTTTAAAATCACTGTTGTAAGCTGAAGTTGCATTTCAAGGACTAAAAACCTGTAATAAAGGGTATTTTACATGCAGGCGAAAACCTGGCTGTAAACCTGATTTGATCTTTGGAACGGACCTGTACTGTAAGATGTGCTAAAGAAGCTAAACCCATTTCTTCTCCCAATGAGAAAACACTTGTGTTCCAAAAGAAAAGTGGGATAAGAACTTAGACAACCATGTCCCGTCTTGACCAAGATCAACCCTATGAAAAATTAGAATTATAGTAACCTTACATTGAGAGAAACCCTGTTAATGTTGAATGTTGTTTTTGAATACCCATATGCTTTAACAAGTACTAGGGTCTTGTACTAGGTCATTTGAAAGTTTTTCATTAATTTAGATGGTTTTCAGTGCAAGTCCCATACCCCACATAAAACATACTCCCCAAAAACATCCCTGCAAGAAATCCTTCCCATTGTAGTCCAGTAGAGGAAGTGGTGTTTCCCTCTGCAGTCCAGTTTCTGGCAATCCTGTAAGACAGATGGGCATGGTTGAGTCACGGCATGTTCAGTGATGGCTTGTTCAGTGTCTTATTTCCAGCAGTTCTTGTAGTCTGTTGAATTCACGAGGCTGTTGAATAAGATAGGAACCAGTATTGTAGCAGCTGAAGTAACAGCATGTATGTAGTTCAGTATCTGTTTCTTGACACCTTTTCTCTTCACCGTCTCATTCATACTTGTCTCCTAGCCTTTCCTACAACTGTTCCCTGAACTGCACGCTTAGCATCAGCAGAAAAGAAAGATATGGTGGTTTAAAGAGAGAAGACTGAAAAATGTTCATTGATCTGCCGCTGGTGGTGTTGGCTCCTTAGAGGTGTATGTTCTCTCTCTTGTCTTCCCACTACCTCATATGTCAGTCTTACAAATTCAGCCCCTTGCGAAAGAGGAAGTGAGATTTTGTCAGTGGTACTGCTAGGGGCAGAAATTTTGGTTAAGAATCTGTATGCAGTATAACTAAGATGTAACTCCCCTATTTTAATAGATCCGAGCATGTTTCAGGTACGTCCGGTATAACCAGTAACTAAATGGATGCAATTAGATGCAGGGACTGAGCTCTCACTAAAATGCCTCAGGAGTAAATAAGCTATAAATTGTCATAGTGTGCTGCTTCCTACCAGAAATTAATTTCAATAAGCTGGGATAAACTTTGCAGTTAGATATCTGTCTTTATCGAAAAAAATACCAATTTTATGGTTTTAGCCCTGACTGGAGTTCCACACAGAATAATAATTTGGATTTCAACAATTTGTGTCTTTTCACGTGATTTGCCAAGCACCGAGTTGTTTTACTGCTGAGGATAGCAGACCTACCTGCTTCTTCTCTTTATGGTTTCTTACAAGGTAGAAATATGAAGCGTTTCTGTTCAGCAGAACAGAAAGATGACACCAATTTAAAAACGGAGGGGGGAGGAAGAAATGCTTTAACGTAATACATAATTAACGCAGGGTGTCAGTACCGATTTTGTTCCTAAATTGAAAAAAATGCTTAACAAGTTTCAAAAGAAGATGCAACTGTTGCATGGATAGTGCTAAAATCCACACTTATGTTTGGATAGGGTAAAATATTTTGAAGGATACATCAATTCATAAGCTTTGGCACATGACCCAACCTTTAATTCATGGCAGGTTGTTCCATAATAGTTTGCTGTACTATCTGTTGCATTTTCCTCTCAAGTAAGTAGACTCTGAATATTGAGTTCATTAACCAGTGTTATGTTTCTCTGAGAAATTTCCGTATTTTCAAATAAAGTTGGCTTCTGTTGTTTGTCATTTTAAACTTCAAATGTTAGGCACTGAAATGTGAAATCTCCCTGTATTTGTCTGTAGTGTTGGTCACTATTGTTCCTGAGGGTTTTGTTTCTTCTTTTTTTGTTGTTTTTATTTAAGTCCCATACTTCTCTAGCCTCTCTCTCCTTTTTCCTCTAGTTTTCACTGTATACTTTCTCTTCTTTTTGGTTTACACTCAGAAGAGAGGACCACCACTAACTGCTATACAAGAAAATGTTTCAACTGCTAGACGTTGACAGGAAATGTAATAGTAAGAACCCTCCGTAGAGCAAGGAAGTCATAACTTCCTTCCTTTGGTTTTCCCTCCTCCAAAAAGGCTGCCATCTAAAAGAGCCACCCACGTCTCTGAGGTTTTGAGGTCCTGAAACACTTCGGTAATTGCTGTGGTTAAAAGTTGAGTTCCATTTAAAGCATAATTTCAGTAATCACATTGAAGTTTTGAATATTTGCATTACTTTTTTGTTATTTTTGATGACTGCTTATGTATCAGAAATTAACTTTTTTCCCTGAGCTTTCTTCTCTTTAATAAGCACGGACTGCTGCTTATATCTTCAGTGCTTCTGTCATGAATCTGTTCAGTAGCCAGCATTGGAGAATAACATAGGCAAATCCATATTGAATCAAAAGTATTTGATATTACAATTTCAGTGTTTTAATGTAGTATATGTAATTTCTAATGTACTATAGAAAATTGAGTTATTAAAGTATGTAAATAAATTATTCAACAAAATAATTTTGTATATCTAAACAAAACTTAGGGAAAAAGAGCCAGCAACTCTTCCTCCCTGTTTGTATTTTGACTGAGATGCTGGTTTAGTAGGCTCAGATTTTTACTTTATGATTTTGTTACTTTTATTACTCAAGTCTGAGAAAATACAGTGTTGCATCTTGTGCACTGCAAGATCTTAGTAGGTTAATTAAAGGAAGAGCTAGCCTACAGTATCAACTTTATATTTGGATTGCTTGTCTTTTGATAGTTGAAGCTTATGCCGTCTAGGTGATTATTACTGAATTTCTTTTCAGTTTTGAGTAAGATGTTTCACAGAGGGCTAGGAATTGCTTTATTTTTGAGTTCTATTAAGAACTGAGACTGGTACTGCCAAAAGAAAACTGATTCGTTTTAGACTAAACTTGGGAGAGTAGGAGAGGAGGAAGCAGAGAAGTGCCAAGTCTTGAGTCCCCAGAGCAAAGCTGTGGAAGATGTTGGAAGAGAATCCTAGCATCTTTCTTCCTGTTCCCTACTGTAAACCTTATATAGTCTTCCTTCTTTTCCTAGTTATGGGCATTGTTTTCCTTCTGCTTTCTTTGATATTGCTGATATTTTCTCCCAGTAATAATTTTCCCCTGTGCTATGATTATAAAAACTGAAAAATCCCCCAAACTATAAGCTGTAATGTTAAAAAGTTGAATCAGGCATGTCAGCATGTCACACACGAAGTTCTTTGACCAGAACTGTAGATGAAACTTCATGCTTGCAAGACAAAATCTTCTTAGTAAGTTATGAGATAAGTTGTCAGATCAGAGTCAGTGAAATACAGTTTCGAAAAATCAAAATTTGAAGTTGTTTGATTTTTGTAGTATAGCTTGTAGTATGAAATGAATGAAATTTCTAAAGGATCACAATAGATGTACTGAGACTGTAGATACTGGTTTATCAATTTACTGGGTCTAAATATAATTACAATGGCTTTTCTCTTTGATTTGTATGTTTTTATCAAAAATCATAGAGCAAACATGTATATGCATGTGTGCACATATGAATGTATGTCATTTGACTTTGCAGTGAAGGGCTAAACAAGCCAGGAAGGTTAGAAGCAGAAGGTGACTTCTGTCTCCTGCTGAGCTGTGAAACTGAGAAGGAAGGTGGTTAGGTGAGCAAATGAAAGCAGCTTCTTCTGTACAGGGCAGCACAGTCATCATCTATGACGAGAATTTTGGGGAGGGAGAAGTAAATGCTATTTTATTAGTATCACTCGCTGTCTTCCAGTTATTTTTCTATGGAGTAGTTTAAGAGAATTTGTTAAATGCACGCTGCATGTATATTTTGCATTTTCTCAGCCATGTTTAAGAATATGAAATCTTTAAAATTCTCTGACTACTGTCTGGGTACGCAGCAGGCAGTTTGCGTTTATGGATACACAGAAAAGACGTACCAAAGTTAAGCAAATAAAAAAATGTTATTCAAAATACTTTACATGTTCTTTTTTTATTCTTGAGCCTGTTTCTTCTCATTTCTTACTGTACTTTTCCTTTTTTAGCAGTCTGTCCTTTTGTGATCAAAATTAATTTAATTTTTTTTTAAATGGTGACTAGTAATTACACTCACGGAGCAAAATTTTAAAGTTTTTATTTTGTATTCTGTAGCCAGAAAGGCTGTTTGTGCACGTGGGGGCTAACCGTGCCCCTTCACTGTAGCAAAGAGCCAACTGTTCATCTTGTTCTGACTCTATAGCTGAAGAAGGATACACATATTGGATAAAATACACCCATTGTTCAAGTCAGACTGAAGTGAGATTTCAGTGTTACTTGGCCAATAAAGAGAATGAATTTTATGCTTTCTGTAAGGGTAATGATTTTCCACAGAGGATGACACAATGTCTTGCCATTTCTCCACTGTGATTGCCCCCACCTCATTCCCCCTTCTGCTAAGTCGAAGTCCGTAAGTGTAAAGAGAGAGTTAACTTTCTTGGAGGCATATAAATGGGTGGAGCAAGAGGGGAGCTCCTCACCAGGGGCACTGACAGATACAGTGACAGCTCCAGGAGAGAACATCCCCTTTGGGAGAGAACATCCCCTTTGGTAGAGAAGGATCCTGGCAGGATGTGATTTGGAACTTGCAAATCCTTCGGGTGGCCAGTGTCCCTGCCATTGGCCTGGCTGGTGTCAAAGAAAAGGATGGGGCTAAGATGTTCAGGAGACACTCTGAACGCAACACTGCCTCTCTGCCTGTTTGTAAACAAATACTGTCATTTACTAATAATTAAGTGCTCCTAGTCCTAGCAGTAGGTGACCTTCTCCAAAAGGACACAAGTAATTGAAGAAAATGTACTGTATGTCTTAGGTATTCTGATATGGGGTAGCAAGCTGGAAGAGAGCTAAAGAATAAGGGACAGCTTCATGTCCCTTGTGCAAATCTAAAAATACAAATGAGGGATCAATGTACAGTCTGTGTGGAGATGTGATTATACCTGCACTGCAACAACATAGCTTACTTGCTGTAAGTTGATAAATACGTGATCTCTGTATGCACACACACACATGCAGAGTTTGTGGTACGTTCATACCTGTGCTCTGCCCTTGCCCTTATGCTGCGTGTCGTGTGAGGAAGGCCACTTGTGTAACTGCCCGAGTTGTACGGAAGGCTGTGCTCTCATTTTGTAACTCTCCCTTTTCATGTCCCAGTTAGCAAGACCAGTTTGTTCCACTAGGCATTGGCCCTTCTGTGACTGTAGAGAGGATATTGTTCTGCATGATACAGGACAGAAAACGTTGCCCTGATCAAGGATTCAAGAAGTGGTCAATTTGCTGTAAAGTCTCTTTAATACCCAAGGAGTGTTGCTTTGTATGTTGTAATGTTCTCACTGTTAAAACACAAAACAAAAAAAACCCCAGCCTCTGAGCTCAGCCTTCTCCTTTTACAGACTTGGTGATGATGCCCTGTAAGCCAGGAAGTTCATTTCTATAAAAGAGCAGTACTTCGTGATTCTGGTCTGTTCATTAGTGTGGAGAACACGACTACACATAGCAACATCATCTCTTTCATCTGCCAGCTTGTTACCTGAATCGTGAACCACAAGCTTTATTCCACAAGATCCAGTCTGAGATTTACATTCATAAAACTTCTTACAGTGCTGGTCCAAAGGCATCACTATTAACACTGAATCATAGATGATACCCGGCGCTTTACAAAAAAACATGGGAAGAAGTTCACTGCCTATAGACACCCAAAGTCAAAGGGCTTAAGGATCTGGAGAAGGACTAGGGAAATACAGAAATAAATAAGCTTAAGCAGAAGTGAGCTAAAAGCAGAACTTTAAAGGAGAGTTTCTGTGACCCCTTGAAGAGAAGCAGCATATTGCAACGTGCTTCAGCCCTGTACCAGAGTATGCCTTTTCCTTCTCCTGAACAGTTGAGTTTAGAAGCTAATATTACTTTTAGCAATCATTTTTTAGCGCTGTTTCAGAAATAGTGGCTTCCTTAATTGGAGGAACAGACAACTCGATCTTGGAGACAATGTGGGGTTAAAATCCAGATCTCTCTGTTTCGACTAAACAGAACAGAGAACTAGGACAAGATAACTGAGAGCTTTAACTCAAAAATGCATGCCTCTTCAAGTTGGTTATCTGTAGCTATTTCCCCTCCCTTGGCTGTTTTCTTGGCCTCTCCCTCAGATGTTCCTGCCTGTCCTGCAAGGATGCTGTATCAACTGACAAGGCAGCCACTTTTTCAGCTTTGCATGCTAAAGCTGAAGAGTCTGCAGCGTCTTACCTTCATATGCTGGGCTGTTAATTTTATGTTTGTTTCTAACTTAAAAGTGGGTAACTTGCAAAATATGTAAACTAAATGTAACTAAATGAGCAGCTGTGTAGGAAGGAGACCGTCCTCTGCACGCGTACTTAAGATAACAAAATCTTGCCTGTTTCTTTATATCTGATAATTGCTGACTTTCCTGAAAGCAGTTCCAATCAGCTGTCAGAGAAAAGCAAGAAATTAAAATCTTAGAAGCAAAGCTTCTTTTTTTTTAATCTATCAGTTAAAATAGTTAAAGGCTATTTTTTAAAAGTTAAAGGACACTGATATCTGTGTCCTTCCCAAGCTAGCATTTACCCCAGTTCCCCTGAATTTTATCATGTAGCAGGCTGTTCGTGCTACAAGGGATTAAATATGACTTGCTTGTCACTGAATGTGATACATCCCTTCCCTCCCTATCCACCCTGCAGCAGAAATGATGGAGACTTAATTAGACCAAATCAAAACCAGCTTCCAGAAAACAAATATGATTTAAAATTGTTTTCATTATCATGCAATGGTTTAAATTGTATTTCTTAATGAATCTTTTCAATATAACATATAACACTGGAAAACATTTTAAACCTGATTTTATTGGTCTTTTTGAAGGGCATTAGGACTTTTTAGTCTGATAGACAGTCTGTGGCCTCCAGTAGTGCCTGTAAAAGTTCCTGGACAAAGTCAAGACTCTGAAATGGTAAGTCTTGTTATTATGGAAATGTATTTTTTCACTCACAACGACTATTTTTGTTGGTCGTGTAATCGTGTTTACTTTGGGAATCAGACTCTCTCCCTGTCTTTAGCTACTGAGTTTTGTTTCACTGGTTCTGGCATCCTCCTAGGCTAACCTGAAGCCCTCTGGATCAGCAGCATCTTTCCAAAATGATGCAATTAGCCCCTTATTAATCCTCTAGAGCTAGAATGGTAGGATGTCCAGACAAATTATTCCTCTGCTCTCCTTGCAGGAGGAAAGAGGTATTAGATAGCATGGAACCAGCTGAGAAATCTATATACAAGGATATTAACTCGTTCTTTGAAGCACTTTTCAGCCTTAAATTCAAAAGCACTTTTCTGAAGATTAAATTCTGTGATGACAGACTGACTGCTGGAATCAGGTCTCTTACTAGTTAGAATGGTTTTGACTGATATTTGTCTCATGTGAAGACAGTCAAAGGATGAACACAAAAATAATCTACTAAAAAGTAATGAATGTTTCTATGATTTTAGGGGGTGGGGAGTTATTAAAATGGATTTAAAGTATGTTACTATACATTTGCAAATCTAAAACTGCATCTTTAATTTTCCTTTAATTAGCTTTTGTATTTGAAAAAGAGTTCTGTCATATCAAGTGTCATTTTGGTGATACGAGGTCATTTGAGAAGCTTCTGGATAACCAAGTGCTTGTGATGTCCTGCTGTTCTTGTATAGCTGTTCTTTGGGGAAGAAGTTTGTAGTATTAAAAATGTATGTTATTGCCTAGGGGAGTCCATCAGGATGCAAATTCTAGAGAAGAAGAAAAAGCTGGAAATAAAAAAGTTTCAAAACCAGGGGACATTAAGGGTGGCTATTACTAGTTATTTCTAAAGTCTGAGAAGTTTGTTGCATTGTGCAGGGTTTTACGTTGAAGAATATAAAGTTCAGACCTTCGTTATATATAAAACTGAAGACTGAAACTGAGTGAAATGGCTGTTCTCTCCTTGACTCTCCCTTTCATCTAGACATTTCGGAAGTCTCAGAGGAATGGATTGTTTTGTGCATTAAAATACTGTGGACAACAGAATGGGAATATCCACGGATGGAGCAAAGCTCTTAAATGTTGTTTAGCATTGTTATGACTCTCATTTGTTCTTCATTTTCTCTATTTTATTAGCAATCTAAAAATGGAGGAAACTTTCCATAACCATGTAATTTACGCTTCTGTTACGGGTTTGAAATATTAATTAATTCCACAGAGGATCAAGACTTGCATTCTACTGCTGCAGGTTTTTGGCTGAGTGGAGTTTTTTCAGTTGAGATACATTTTTTCTTGATACAAACAGTATAGTTTTATGCACAGTTTTATGGAAGCAGTTTTATACATAGGTACGTAAATAACATTGCCAGCACACTGATAATATTGTAGGGAAGAGATCTGTGGAACTGATTTCTTTTGAGCCATATGTACATTCAAATACCTTCTTTAGTGCTGTTAGAGGCAAACAGCATTTGATTTGATGTCTTTTGCTTTTTTTTCCTCCTTATGCAGATTTTTTTTTAATGGGTGGGCAACTGTCTTTAATAGACTCATATTTCTTTTATTAAATGAAATGCTTCATTAACAACAAACATTGCTAGAAGAATATTTTACCATATCCGCAATAAAAATTATTTTCTAGCATTGTCTTTTTTTTTCCGGAGAAGCCTTTCTAGTTTTGGACCTCTTTAAGTGGTGATTGATAAAGTTGTTACGTCACGGTACTTTTTAAGGGGGAAAGAAAAATCTGGCATAACACAAAGAGAGCAGTTCTTGTAGCTGTTGCATTCCTGTTCTTCATTATCTCCTTGTGCTGTCCTGGATTTAATTTGGCAGCTTTAAAAGTTCGTCAGCTGTTTACTATCACAAAAACCCACCCACATGCAAAAGTCCCCAAATCTCAGAAAAGTTACGGATGTTAAAAAAAAAAAAAACAAACCAACAGGGCACTCCTACCATGTAATAAAAAAATGCAAAACCAACAACAAGCACCCTGAAATAGTCAAAGTGTTTGCCAAGTGTGCCAAATCATGAGATGTTTTTGTGATGAGGATCAATGTCAGATTATGGAAAGAATGATACGCACAAGCTGATTTCACTTATGACTTGTGAATGTCAGTTTATTAACTCAGCTTCTACTTCAGAGAGTCAGTGTTATTAACCATATAATTTTGTTTTCCCATCCCTCTTAAAATGTGAATTGTGTGGTTTGTTTCGGCTATTACTATAAAACCCGACTGGCCAAATTAAAGTGCCTTTTTTAAGGTCACATTTCTTTTCCTTACTTTTTAATAGATGACAACTAATATTCCTCCTCCCAGCTTCTGTTATATTCTTACTGTTCAGTCTGGTGAAATACATGTGGAAGTGGATGAGGAAGAACAGATTTCTAATTTGTATCATCCACCAGCTGTTCATGGTCTAAAGGAAATTCTTCAGGTAATCTGCTTTACAAGTCAGATAACAAATACTCTGTACCACTGAATTTCTGGTATCGTGTTTGTCTCATTCCCTGTTTTTGTACTATTTTCAGATCGATGGTTGTAATGAACGTTGTAGCTTTTGGGCGCGGGTGCTGTATCTAAGGCTGCAGGTAATCTTTTCACTTAGCAATGAATTCAACATAAAATCAACATCATGTTTATGTGAAGAAGCCACGATTTATCTTGTTTAGGGGAAAACTCAAAACCTTCCTGGATTATCTTCAAGAGTTGTATGAGCAGAATTATCACCAGGTCTAAAAGTTTGTGAATGGGTAAAATGAACTGCATCTCCAGTTTCAATACCATCCAGTCTAGAAAGTGAATTATTTCTGAATAAATTGCTATATAACCAGAGGTAAGGGAGCTTGCAGCAAGTTTGTTGAGACTCGGTTTATAGCTAAATGCTATTCTTGGATGCATAGCGAAAAGTTCCCAGTCAGTTGAGTGTCTGGGGATAGAATTTAACAGATGATGGTTATATAAAAATACAGTTTTGCTCTTTGCATGCAAGTGTGTGCACTATTTTTGTTGACTTAATAGAAGCCCCTCAGGCAAATTTGGCTTTTATGGTCCAGTAAGTAGAAAGGAGGAACTCTTAGGTAAATACATCTGCCATCCATACTGTGTTGGAAAGGTTATAATTATGTTTTATTTATTTGTTTCTGAATGACGCTGCAATTTTCTTTCAAAATGTTGCTAACTCCCTCAGTAGTTAAAGGAATTTTTTGTTGCTGATTTATTTATTTTTTCCTGGCGACTGGATCCTCAGTACAGCCAGCACTGAATTCTGGTGGAGAATAATTTGCAATTGTCCATCAGCTCCACAAGAAACAAAGTGTGAATCAAAGCATATGAACCAAAGACAAAGAAATTCCAGAATGGCCAGCAAAATAGCTGGACATCCTTCCCGCCAGTGTGAGACATAAATTTAATTTAGGTCTTGCCCTTCTGCTTCAAAAGCCAATGAGTTATGATTTGATTTTTAGGCAGGGAGTACTTTTAACTCCTAAGATGAGGGGTCTCTCTTGTGTTTTCTCCATGCTAAGTGAGAATTTAACAGAGCATTTGCAAACATGGAATTAGGGCTAGCTTGATGGGATCTTTGGGGTGCTAACAGAAAGATGGACACATACAGGCGTAATTTCTATTTCCAAGAAACCTGTTCTATTAAAAAATAAAATAAAATTACAGACTAGTGGTATCCTAGCCAAACATTTTTGTATTCAGGAATGTCTACATCTGAGATGCTGTGGGTCATCGGTATTCTTGTGTAGAAGCACTTCATCACTAAATTAGAGAAAAGATGAAGCATGCAGGAACAGATGTGATTTTGAAGAATGGAAGCTTGTCTAGAAAAAAAAATGTTTATGATTTCTTCTTGCTACGAGGAGGTTTATTAGCTGTTTTTTTAATGGCTATTCACTTATTGAACTGTAAGCACTATATTTTCATAAGTGAACAACATGAATGCTCGTAAATTTTTTGAAAGTAATTTTGGAAAAGCAATAGAAGATACTCTTCTTCAGCATAACTTCTGGATAACTGCTCTAGGAATGTAAAGGTATTTACCTGCTGTTAGTGTGTTGCTTGCCTATCCTCCCAGAAGAAGGTCATGAACAGCGGCTTGTTTACTGCAGTTGTCTTTGCCAAAAGGACATATCCTTCACACGCAAAATCATCGAGTTGTAATAGGTGGGGAAGGGACTATGATTTGGTTTATTCTGCAGATTTATTGTTATTAGATAATCTGCTACATGAACTAATTCAAAGGTACTTTAAAAAATAGTATTTACTCTATGTAGCTACAGTATTCTGAGATACTTCATTTGTGTGAAGGAGGAATGGAAATATGCTTTTATTATTACTCAGAATCTGTACTGTGGTACAGAAGGAATATGAGGAAATATATTCCATCTGTGGTTAAGGAGCTGTCCTTCCTTATAACTCAATCCTGCTGCTATTTGTCTGTTGTGTCCTCTCTGTTCAGAACAAATTGTCACACATAGCTAGATGATGATTTTATACTAACTTGTGATTTTTGCTGTTATTATTATTTAATTTTTGGATGATTCTTCTGAAAGCCAGCTTTTAATGTGTTAGTAATTCTCATGGGACAGCTGTAAAAATTCTTTCTTTGAAGCTGTCCTAATGCTATCTATGCAGAGGAGGAACTCGAATGTATGTAGTTACTAGGCAAAGAAACAACGTCAATGCAATAGGCACCATATATTGTATTAAGGCATAACCGTAATATCTGAGTTAAGAATTTTCCCAGTCATTATTTACAATTGCTACATTTGTTCTAAGAGCTGCTAGCATGAAAAAATCTAATTTTGGTGTGGTTAACGATCTCAAGGTTTGAATTCAACCGAAGACAAAAAGTTGGCTTCTCATTGCATTACCTTATGCTAGAGACATGCAACTTTGAGAATAAAATACTTACGTGATATGTGTCTCTCCAATCATTGCAGTATTTTAATTTCATTTAAATGTTTTAAGTATGAATTTTTAATCAGCAGACTAATTGAAAATAGTAACAAAAAATCTTAAATTAAGAAAGTAATCTCAGGTAAATATTTTAAAATATTAGAATCTTAAAAATTGCAAGTTGCTTGGACTGGTAAATGTGAAATATGCTTTGTTACTAAACCTATTTTTTCTAAAGCATGGGAAAATTTACATACACAAACAGATATTATAAAAGTTGTGTTTAAAAAAAAAAAGAAGAAAAGCATGAATCGTCAAATTGTAACCCATCTGATTTTGTTAGAGATCCTGGAAATAAGCACTGATGTGTATATAATGGCTGTCTAGTCTGTCTTGTTCATCATCCCAGTGTGAAAAATTTTTAAAACTCTATTAATTTTGTGATAATTATTTTCAGATATGAAGCCTGAGATGAAATGTAGGTATTTTGTTTGTGACATCAGTAGTTGTAATATACCTTAATTTAGGCACACTGGAATATTTTTATACCTTTCTTAGGTGGAAAACTTACATTGTCATTGTGGATTCCTATGTTTTTTACTTATGAGCTATCTACTTTCCTCTTTCTATGCATCATTCAAATATTTAGAGATGTTTGTTCAACAGAAAGAAAAACCTCCGGCTTTGTAGCTTACAGTAGCTATTAGCCAAGGACTGGACAGTAACTATTAGCCAACGACTGGTGCTCTTGGGAGTCAGATGGAGTACATGGAAAATTTGCTCACACAGAAATAATATTAGTAGTAGTGTTAGCCTTTCTTTTTTTTAAGGCAAAAATTATATAAGTCTTTGTTCATAGAAACAGCCAATTAACTTTATATATATGTATATATAAAAGTATATATGATATAATTTTTTAATATAAAATATATTTTCAAATCCCTAGTACAGTCCAGGTGAGTTATGATAAGGCATGATAGTTGATAGAGGTAAAGCCAAGATTCCAGTAAGTCAACCTCGGAAAGTTAATTTAAGGTAGAGGTGTTTGTATCTGCAGTAAGGAATAATGAAAAATTCCAATAAAGCTTTGATTCATTGTCCTATATGAGCCCTAAATGTAATAATTTCTGACAGTTTTATTAGTTATAATATGAGGGTGTTATTGTAGTCTTTCCTTCTACTAAAAATTAACAACTGCATTCCAAATTGTATCTTTTTTTTTTTTTTTTTAATAATAGACAAAACACAGTGTTCCTATAAATCAAAGAGAGATTTGGTTGTTTGTGACTGACTCCACATTGCAAAATGTGGGTCATATAATTCAAAAAGTTGTTGCTGTGTCAGTCGCTGCATCATGTGTTCTCAGTACAGAAGTCACAGAAGCCCTCAGTGTTGCCTCACGACTTGTCTTCTTCAAGGATGCGCTGTGGGGAAATGGTAAGCTTTACGTATGGTTTTGAAGCAGTTGGAATCAAACTGAAATAGCATCCTAATCTCTGACACTGCAATACATGACCTACAGAGACTTTCATTCTCAGATGAAGATGAGACATTGCAAGTTTGGGATAAGAAAGTTGAAAGCGGTTGTAGTTAGAGCTTTCCCATAAGGTTTCTTTTTAATATTTTTTGGCTTGATCTCCCAAGTAAATGAGAAATTCAGTGATCTTGCTGTATGTCCGCCAATATTTCTGTCAGTCTTCCCTGATGGCTGTGGAATCTAATGACCAGTGTCAATCAAATTTGCTAGCTGACAGAAGACTCAAAAATATTAAGAAACTTGGTTTCATTTGTTTTGATATTCTTGCAGAAACTTGTTTTATTGGCCATAACTACTTCTAAAAGGAGCAAGAGGGTGAGTCTAGAGACATGTGTGTCCCTAGGTAGAGAAATTTTACACACTCTCCTACACCATCTTAGCTGTGAGCCTTCGCCACCATACAGATCATGTAATGATGGTAGTTCACTTTACATTCATTTTTAGTCGCTCTTTTTTGAGGTTCAGGTATGGTTCTGTATGGTACCTGCATGTGTAATTCACATCTCATGCCTTCAGTCACTTCCAAAATGCAAGTGGACTGGAAGCACCAACCTGGGTAAATGGCTGCGTGTCCCAAAGCAAAAAATCTCTTCTTTGGAGAATAAAGCATTGCATGCACCTATTCTTTGTAATCTTTGAAACAAAGTAAAACCACCTGAAGGGGGGTGCCCAAGCTTACTACCAGGGAATAGACAGTAACATTGTGTTTGCAGGGAGTGTGGTGCGATGCAGTCAGAGTGGAATTGGACTCTCTTCTGCCATGTTAGAATTTTTAAAACATCTTTTTTCCCTGGGAGCTGCAAAGTGTAACGAGAGCATGATGCATGTGTTGCTGAAAGCAAAATATTTTGTCATTGAGAAAACCTGATGGAGTCTATCCATCTGTTTAGTAGCTGGCAGAGATCGTTGTCTTTATTGGCCATGACAATTAACATGGTCACCTTTTTCCTTGTTACTGTACTGAATTGAAATGTCTTTGTTGGCAGGTAGGATTATTTGTGTTGAACGTACTGTTCTCTTATTACAAAAGCCTCTTTTGTACTCGGCTGCCGGTGCTGACCTCAGTGAGCTGACTGGCCCTGTCAGACTCGATGAGCTGGATTCTACAACACAGGCCAACTCCATTTGTGTTTTAAGAGGTTTGTATGGCCTTTCCTGAAATGAATGCTGTTAATTATTTGTGCTCACTTTAATCTTTTAGGTCCTCATGTTGATCTCCTGCACAAACAGCATGGAGGGATAAAAAAACACAGTATTGCTGTGGGTCATTAGGATATTTTAAGTTTTTATACTTCTTTGTGGGCTCTGTTTGCCTTTTGCTGGCCAAGCTCTGCTCCCACTCACTCATACCCCAGAATAAATGTTTGATGCACAATCTGTTTTATTATATTCCTTCCTTTGCTGTCTTCTTTCAGGAGCCTTCTGTTCACACCAGCCTTGTTGATGTTGGCAACAATAAAGTATACCAATACTTTTTAGGCAGATGGATAAGATATGTTAGCCAGATCCTGAATGGTAGGGGTTAGTGTCTGATTTCCCTGGAGCTTTGCTGCAATGGGGCAATTTAATATTTCACCATAGTCATCTAGCATAACTTGGCCAATATTTGCTCACCAGCCACTTTGGATCATTGCTTTGTCTAATATTTCAGTCCTACCACTAACCATGCAGAAAAATTTCTTACAATGTATTTTCTAACATTTCCTAATCATGCGGAAACATTTCCTACTGTGTATTTTCTAATGCTTTGTCCAGTCAGCTTCTTAAACCTCCTAGTTGTATAGTGCCTATAGGGAAAAGTCCTTAAAAGCCCAATAACTCTTGGCTTTTAAAGACAATTTCCTTTCTTAATTTAACTCTTAATGATTCCAGTAGCCCTTGTAGAAAATTCTTGGTACTGTTTTACATTTACACCTTCAAGTATTCACTGGAGCATTTTAAATGAGCTTTAAAATAATAGCAAATAATGGCTACAAATAAATCCTTCCAGCTGTAACGTGATGCACTGAAAAGACAGTTTGAAACCACGCAAAGCTGTTACTAAACATACTTTCTTTTATGGTATAGCCACGAGTTAGCAATGTCTCTGTCATTAATAAATGAGCACCTTGCAGTGACAAATCTTGAACTCTAACAACGCATAATGAAAAACAAGCACAACTAGAGGCACTTCACTCAAAGCCTGGGTTGTTATGTACATCTCACATCGATATTGTGAGTTACTTGAAAGATATTTCTGTCACTGGGTGTGAAATACTTTGTAGCTTTTTTTTTTAACCTCTCCAATAGTTACGCTAAGAATTATCACTTCTCCACTCTTAATTTTATAACTAAGTATGAGAAGTGCCTGTCTTCTTTTGTCCCATAGACAGTGTACATAGTAGGATAAAGCAAACATTTCTCTGTCCTTTCTTTTTCCAGTAGAACAAAGAAAATGCAGCTTTGTGATCTATTGTGTAAACAAGCACTTACTTTACACACATGCGAGGTGTCACGCTTTCCCTGTTCTGTATTACAGATGGAAGAATGACAGGGAAATTAATTCTACAACCTTGTCTTGCTTCATCTGAAATTTGTCCAGTGTAGCTGTTATCAGAGTGTTCCCACACATTTGTACCGATGTAGAATATAAAGTGTCTTCTTTATACCTATGCTAATGCTATATATAGATGATAACTCTCACTTTTATGTGTAACTAAAATTATTTAATTTTCGCATTTAAGATATATATCCAGTGTTTTGGAATTCGGTTAGTTATTGCCTACATATTTTTACTGAAGAAGTGAAACGAATAGCACTAACCCTACTTTGTTGGTGGGAGCATATGTATTTGATGGAGTAACCCATGAAGGAAAATTTATCATCTCTAAAATTCAGTCACTCTTAATTTGCTCTGTCTCTTAACCCAGAGAGTTGTTAGTCTGGCTTTCAATGAGAAGCAGTATTACCTCGTTCATTCTTTTTCTTTGTGCCCTCCTTTCACTTCCTGTACTTTTGGTCACCTACGTATGCTGTACGTGGGCCTCCTCTCACCTAACACTCAAAAAGGCTGCAAAGGCTTTCCTCTCCCCCTTCTTGAAGTAGTGCTCCTTCTGCTCCTTTGCAGTCATGGCTGCTACTCATGGCTGTCAGGGATTCAGCAGGCTCAACCTTCCCTAGAAAAACTTCTTTTTAACCAGTGAAAAATGCAAGTGGTCATTCAAGTCCCCACCCAGAGATGCAGCAATTGGTCACAGAGCTTCGAGGAGTGCCGGGGTTGGGGAGGGGCACAGGCCATGCTGCCTGCTGGGTTTTAGGTAGATCGGTCGTTTTTTGGAAGGTGTATAAATAGGATAAGTTAGGTTGGAAGGAACCTCTGAAGTTCCTCCAGTCCTACCTCCTGCTCAAAGCTGCGCCCTGAGCAACCTGGTACAACTCTATAACTGGCCCAGCTTTAAAAGGACAATGTTGCAATCCAAGCTGATCCACTAAGTTTGTCAGAAATCCTTGTTTCAGAGAGGTCCAGTCATATCAGCTCTGGAATGGAATGTGTTGCTCTTTAACAGAGGAGTGAAAACCTGTGGTTGCTTTCTACTGGATAGTTTATTCTTCTTTTAAAGATGAGTCTGTGGTTCTCACCTGTGAGCTCAGGGTTAATAGATTTATTTTCTTATCACTACGCATTGCAAAGTAATTTCTAACCTCTTTTTGCTGTATAGTAGCAGTCAGGATGACTTAAATGTTGGCAGTTCATACCACACAGAACTGGTTTTCCTCTTAACCGTGCTTATGAGCAAATTCTAGTTAGTCCGTATGACATATGTTATGTGGGAATATTACTTGATTAATGATATTTGCTAATATATGACTCACCACCAGTGATTGAATTTTGACATTGGATATTTTCATACTCAACACCCTTACTCAGGGGTGGTTTTTTTTTCCGTTTCCCTCTTAACAGTGTGAAATGCGGTCAATCAACTTACCTAGGTTTCTCTTTTTGATCGAACTTTTCCCCTTCCTGTCCATTAATCAGGGTAACTGATTGGAAAAAAAAAGATACATATTCATTTTTTGAACGTTTCAACCAGATTGTTACTTGTAATCCTCAGCCCTTTTCTGCATTCCTCACCAGAGACCTGTTTTTCCAGGTGTTGTCCTATTACCAGTCTCTTCTTAATGATGTCAGCCACAACCCATAAAAATAGACTAGAGGTAAAAATAAAATTTTGGCTATGTGCATTTCCATTTTAAAAAAGGATCTCGGGGAAACATCCAGAAGGTTTGTGAACGTCAAGCAAAATCTAGTCTTGACAAAGATGTGCAGCAGTTCAGCAGCTTAAACTTAGAAATCACTTTGCATGCAGGATGCACAAGACTGTTCCTAGATTATTAGATCTGTTGCCGCCTTCAGTTGTGTTTGTTCTGACTTCAGTGATCTCTGGTGGTTTTCTTGAGGGAACTCTGTGTTGTCATCAAAATAAACGTCTCCATTAGACATAATCTCGTCAGTATGATCCCGATTCATTTTCTTCACATGTACGTGTATTACTTGTGCACCGGCATCCTGCAGTTGCAACATGGCACACAATTGGGGGAAGTTAAAAGGCTTAGAGAGAAACAGATCTGTTAGGAAAGGGGATTTTGTTTTGTTTGGTTTTTTTTAAATGAGTTTTTAATGAAAAAGGAAACCTATCCAGAAAACTAATCGGTAGCTTTTCTTTTCCATGAACAAGAGAAACGTGCCCATGCTGTGGCAGAAAGCATCCTACCTTGTAGTAGCAAGTGCTGATGGAAACTCCCAGTTTATCACAAAAACTGAAGAATCAAAATTATTCCTGTAACAGTCCAAGGGGTTAAATGCACAGAATTGCTTATTCTGTCAGTCAAATCCATGTTGTTTCGTTATATGCATAGAAATTGGGTCATAAATGTTGTATTTGAGAAGTACCTTTCCTGATCTTCAGACTTGCTGTCCTTTGAATTCCCAGAGAAAATTACGGGTTTGTTGTTTATGTGTAGCTGTCTCCTTCCTGTCAGTCCTTGTCCCAGGAGAGCCAGGAAAGCAAGGGATTAATGCCCTGTCTTACAGACCAGACAGTGTAAATGCTCCCTAGTCTCCAAGGGTTTCTTTTGTTGAATGTGGTATAAAACTGTGAGATTCTTGCTCAATGGGAGCTGGAATTTTTAGTCTATACTTCTGTTGAAGCAGTGAGGGTTTATTTTAGTGCAATTTCATTCTTACAGGCGATCCACTTTGTGTGCTTCAAAATACTTAGAAGTATTTTCTCCATAAATAATGCTCATAATTTCAGCATATTACCATAAAACATAATACACTCTTTATTGGCTTCTCATAAAATTCTGAATATATTTTTTCTTGCCAAAACTAGCAAGGCCCTTTATATTAGTCCAAAGTATCTTTGGCATTCCCTTCTTAGACACACACTTAAATCTGTGGCCCAGATCTAATCTCTGTTAAATCGGTATAAATGAAGAATAACTCCATTGTTAATGGAGTTTAACCTGTATCGTTGTTTTCGAAAGGGATTGGGTCTTCTCATTGGTTTGTGTTTCCTAAATATCGCTATCAAGATATCTGACCTGATGATTTTTATAGCTATTTATTGCCAAGGAAACATCAGAGGACCAGAAAGAAAACAAAGTAAAACAATAAAAACAATAAAAAACAGAAAACCAATAAAACCCAAACCAAAAGAACGGAACCTGTTTGGAAAGTTAATTATCAATTATCTACCTTCTGGTAGTTTTAGAATGTAACACACTTAGCCATACTGCCATCCCTTGTTGGAGGGACGAAGGAGAAAGGAAGTGAGACTGTTGGAAGAACTGATGCTTGCTCCGACGAGTCTTATTCTTAAGCTGAGAGTCAGAATGGATCAAACCTGCTGTGAAGCCAGGAGTGACTGTGTTTGCTAGCTTACCGTTAGTATTTTGTAAGAATTTCACCTTCTGCAGGTACTGTTGTTGGAGTTAATGAGAGCACTGCTTTCTCCTGGCCTACATGCGACAGATGTGGCAATGGAAAGTTGGAACTGTGTCCCCAGGACAGGTGAGAGTCAGCATGCTCCGGAGCACTCCAGGTGTTTTGCAGATGTAGCCATAACAGCAATAGGTGATGCAATGATTCCTGCAGGCACAGGCTGCGCTTTGTTCCTTCCTAGAACTAAGACGTAGTATTTTTATTGCTGATGAACTGATAAAACCTGCAAGGTTAGATTAATTTATTAAGAAAGATACAAGTAGATATGAAATGGTTTGAATTTGCAGTTATCACATTTTTTTTCAAACTAATCTTAAAGTTTTGCTTATAGAGATTTCATAGCCCACTGCATTATAATATTAGTTTTAATAAACATCCACATAAATCACAGGTCTAATTTTAAGCTCCTTCAAAAGTAGCTTCTTGTCTTTGTCTACCCTACCTTCTTACCCTGTGTACCACCAATTCATCTCATTTTTATACTGAACTGTGATCTTTGCTGTAATTTACGTACGTGTGAAAGAGTTGCGTTTCAGACCTATTAAATTTATAACCTTTCTAAAAAGGATGTTGAATAATTCTGGGAGTACGACTGTCCCAAATGTGAAGACTGATCCTACAGGACCTGTTACCACCTGAAATGCTAAACCTGCATGCTCTTGGAAAGCCTCCCCTTCAGCTGCTTAGCCAGCTTGCTCTTGCAGAGTCTGAGATACGTGATGGAATAAAACCACGAGAAAATAAGAGAATAGTCAGAGTGTAAAAAGAAGGAAAGGGGGGTTCTTTCTACTGGAGAAGCTTACAAAAAGCATAAGGAGAAGTTGGGTGGGTTTGATCCCATTGAAATAGATAACTTTTTCCTAAATATGAGAAGCTTTACTGCTTACACTTTGTTATGTATAGCCTCCAGGGGAAAAGGGCTGAAAATAAAAAAAAAGTTGTCCTATATTATACTATCATGCAAAAAAAAAGGATGTGTGTACGTTCACATAATGGTGCAGTTCAATAAAAAAAAAAAAATCTCTACTATGAAGGACACTTTTGCTTCATTTGGAGAACAATGTAGCATCGATATTTCTTTAAGACATTATTCCAACAAGCACTTATAGCTGAGCTTAATTTTATGCATATGACTTAAGTGTGTGCTGAAAATGTTGAACGTTTGCTGAATGAGGGCCTAAATCAATAAGTTGCTTGGGCCAAATCTAAACTACAAATTCTCTTTTGCCATAACTTCTAGAAGGTTATGAGGTTAGTATTTGCTTAAGTGGGGTGACTATAAATAGCAACCTCCCCCCATGTTGCCAAAACTTATAAAAGGAAGATCCTTTTGCTAGAAGGGTTTAGGTCCTCCAAGAGAGTTACTTAGTTCTACCAACAGAAGAGCTCTATTTGCTATTATCAACTGAATGTCTACCAGGGCTTTCCTACTAGAAGTCTACCAGCAACGTATTTTAGAGAATAAGCTAACTGTTTTTTTGTGTGCTTTGATTTACAACTGATAGCTTTTCAATTTCTCTCTGTTTTTCCATCATCATTTGCGTGTTTCAGAGAATTGCTATACTGCAGCCAGTGCTCTGAAGTTGTCATTTCACCAGTTTTGAAAATGCAGCTGGAAGTCTTCTTGAGCTGTCCATCCCGATCTCAAAGTACAGTAAAAGTAAAGGTATGGCACGAAATGAGCTTCAGTGTATGGAGTATAGTGAGGCTAGATACGTAGACATGTAGGTACTCAAGGCCACACTTTCATAAACAGCTCTGTCAGAAGAAAAATCAAAAGATGTAGAGTATCCCATAATTTAAACTGATATTAAACTTGTGTTTCATTGGACTAAGAACCCAGTTCCCAGATCTTACTCAAATAGTACAGTCAGTAAGTTCACCCTGAGGTTTGCAAACTGTTTTATGGTCCAGCTGAAGGGCTTTGTTGGGTTGGGCCTTGGGAAACCTCAGTCTCCACAGCCTAAAAGGAACGTGTATTTTCAGACTCCCATTCTGAACATCTTTTGTGTCAGCCTTCCTCTGTTTTCTTGGCCAGAGAAATAAAACCAGTCTATATTAAAATGATAAATCTTTGTTCAACGTGACTGTTTTAAGCTGCGAACAGAACGTCCTTGCATACGTAAGATTTTTGTTATGAACGAACCCTGTTAATTTTCTCATTCCAGCTGTTACAAAGGACAATCTCTTCTCTCCTGATGTCCTCCGCCAGTGAGGATGGGGTAAGTATAATGAATGTTGACGAAAAAAAATTAAACTACATAACTTACTTGTAGAGGCAGAGTACAGGAGACGTGAATCAGGTGGGAAGATACGCGAATCATAGAAATGGAAGGGACTCCTGGAGGTCATCGTCCAACCTACCGCTCATACTGGGCTATTGGCAATGCATGGGCAGGTCAGCCGTGACTTTGGCTGGCAGGGTCTTGAAAAGCTCCAGGGATGGAGATTCTGCCTTTCCAGGCAGCTTGTTTCAGAACTGCACTAGAAGCGGAGGAGATTTCACTAGAAAGAATGAATTTTTTTCTCGTGTCCAGCCTGGGATTTGAGTGGGCTGGACCCTTTGGCAAGCCCACTTTCCACCTGCTGATGCCCTGCTATTGCGTGACTATCATCAGGCTGACACCCTCCTTTTTAGAAGAGGGATGCTGCAGATGGGATGTGTAGACAGCTTTAGCTCAGCTGCGGAACTGCAGAGCTATCTGCAAATAGCAGTATGTCCAGACATTCAGAGCGGCGACGAGCAGTGCTCGGCTTTACTCCATTTTCTGGCTGAGGATCCAAAGGCAGTAAAGATACAGTCCAAACATCCCACCTTTTCGGGATGGTCTTCTAAACCCTATAAACCACAACTACTTTCTAATAGCGCAACCATGAAATTACTGGCAGGCAGTAATAGTAGAGAAATTTGCAAAACGCGTGCAAGATAATATTTATCATTGTATGAATGAAACATGTGTAAGCCACGGGGATCCATGGGCTAAAGTACAGTTTATGTAATCGTGAAGTAGTTATTCCTTTAATCTGAGATATCAGAAGAACCCTGACATTTGGCACAGTGACCCAGATTTATCGCAGGTGAGGGAGGCACCTGGGTAGGTGCCTGGCTGGCATTGGCTGTTGGATGGTCAGCAGTGAAGGAGCGGCACCTTCAGAGGGTGATTAAGTCCAATTAGGATCCCGAGATCCCCCCCTCTCCATTGCACGTGGAAGGGAGCAAAGGTCAGCTCGTTGTCTTGTTTAATCATCCCAGTTAAGTATCTTCAGTTAGGTGACACGTATTGGGGTCATTTTGCTTTCCCTATCTTATACAGTCTTCTAGCATTTTGCTATTACATGCTCCATGGTTTTAATGGGATTTATGGATAATTTTTAAAGTGGAACACTTCTCTGAAATTGTAAATTACTTTTCTTATGCTGGAGGGTGTATATTTCATTTAAACAGAGAGAGACAAGAAATGTCCAAAATACGTTTGCTCTTTTAATAGCAGTTAAGTCCTGCTAAGTTTTACAGGATGTTACAGACTGACAAAACGTAGTTCTTTTTTGAGTTACTAGAATTCAAACAACTTCTTTTTCGTGTTTTAATTTTTATAATGCTAGTATTTAGAAGTCTGGCAACTTAGAAGCATTTATTTTCCCTAGCTGAAATGCAGGGATAATTTTTTCTTTTTTTTCACAAGCATTTCTTCTCTGAACTGCTGCATTTTAAAAAGCAGCACATCTCAACAAAGATTAATCACAAGAAGTACCACTTGAGGTGACATTTTTTTGCCAGTGCTGCTGAAGTTTCTAAGGGTGTAGCTTTGTCATCACTCCTTTTGGCAGGGAGGTTGGTTTTAGCCGTCACTGGCCATGGCCACTTGTTCCTTACCTTGTGGCAGCCCTTCTGTTACACCAGTATAGCTGTTTGTGCAGCTGCATGGTGAATTGGACTGCAGAACCGGTCTGGGGTAAAAATAATCTAGGAAAAAAAAGGAAAAGAGTTGTTTATACCTTGAACCAGGCCATAGACGTGGGTATCCCATACCTGTACAAATGCACAGCCCAGGTGAAAGCAGGGGGCATGGTCAGAGGCTGGTCGCAGGCAAGTCCCATTGAGGAAAGAAATGGATGTAAACCTGCCATCTGAGACACCCTCTCAAGCGAGGTATCAGCTGTCGGTGCTACCAGTTCTTCTGTTAACATGCTGTCTCCTCTTAGAGAAATCATCCCGGCCTCGCATCCCTCTCCTCCATGCAGAATACAGTCTCTACAAATCTGCTCAGGTACAACTCATGTGGGTAAACTGCCAGTCGGATCATTAAACAGAAGGGACTGTGTAGGTGCTGGTGATCGTAAAAGATGCATGATACAACACAAAGTTAAAAGGGGGGAGAGGGGTAAAAAGAATTACAAAGTATTTTTTCCTTTAGTGGATCTTAGTTAGCTAAGGTAATCGATACATAGTACGTATATACACACTGCTAGCACATGTGAAATCCTACAAGTGTCAGAAATCTAAAGGGAGCACATGTAGGTTATGCTTCAGCAAAACTGAGTTGAAAGTCACGGTAGCTTTCTTTTTTTTTTTTTAAAACAGCTTATTTTTAAAAGCCTGGTAGGGAAGCAGCACTTTAAGCGGGAGTGAGATCTAATTATTGAAAATCTAACATATTCATTCTTTCCGTCAGTTCTAATGCACCTTTCTTTTTGGGTCCTTAAAAAAATTGTCTGTTGGAAGAGGACCTTACACCCTGCATCTTCCCAGCCGAATGCTGCTTAGAACAGAATGTCCAGGACTGTTTGTTTTAATCAACATGCTTTTATCACTGCAGAGTTATGAGGTGCAGAGCGTGCTGGGAAGGGAGGTGGGGTTATTGAACTGCTACGTCCACTCCGTCACCAGCCACCCCAACTGCGTTGCACTGGAGGAAATTGTTCTTCTGGAAGCAGCTGAACTGAGCTGAACTCTAGTCAGCTACTATAGTATCTGTGGACTTTGTAATGTGGTTATCTGTTAACTAGTGCCACAGATAATGTATAATGCAAGTGTGATAAGTATTAAGATAGTTTATTAAAACTGTGGTTTACAAAGCACTTTGTGCTAACGCTGAAAAAATACCTGTATAAAAAAATCTGTTCAACTTTCTGAACTCTTCTTTTTGGGATCAGTTCAGAATTTAAGAATACAGTTCTCTGGCATGTTTGCTGTTTATGTATGTAAAACATCTTGTTCTGGAAGTTTTGAATGGTTGTGAATTTTTTTTATAGTACTGTATTTATTATGTGTCGATGGAAAATATTTTGCTGATATTTTTGAAATAAATACCTTGCTATAGGCAGTGAACATTGGTCTAAGCTGAGTTTTATCAGCGGATTCCAGATGTACCACCAGCTGCAAAACACCGTGTTGTGTGCGAATTCTTAGTTGTAACGTTTGTTATTACCTTGCCATAAATGTTATAAAGACGGAGATTTGAACAAAGCTTATATTTTGAAGCGTCAAGCATATATAAAGTTAATGTTTTACAGCTAATTCTCTAAGCGTAGAAGTACCGTGTTATCTGTAGCTTCCCGCAAAGCGGGTGTTTCATTATACAGTTTCTGTTATGGGTAACGAGCAAACTGCTTTGTAGGCCACATAACTATCCTCAGCCTGACTGTACAGAGACATGGATTACAGATCAGATAAATAATATCAAAATCTTCCTATGTGTGCATTGTTTGAGATGCAAGAATTAATGTAAGAGTTTAGTCGGAGATTAGATGTTTTCCCCTTCCCCTTTCACAGTAGTTAAAAAACCAGTATAGGTCAGAGGAGGAGGAATGAATGGTTTTGTGCAGGTCCAGTGTGTGATTACCCAGCAGAAAAGGAACAGCAAACTCGTTGCTACACTGATCGTTCCTGTGGCCGAGGCCGATAGCGGAAGGTCTTATATATGTCACGATTACTAAAGGAATGACCCAGCTTTTGAACCCCCCTTTTTCCCCCCTCCTCCACGTCTTTCAGTCTCTTACCTGCCTCCCTGTAAGGAAGAAGGGACGTCAGCCCGTTCCTGCGTGGAGGATACAGCCCTGTACCGACCAGGGTCGCCCCTTCGAAACCAGCCAGACTTCCCTCTCTCCAAAAGCGCTGGCTGTTGGAGGTGCTCGTGTAGTGCCAGGCCGTTTTTCTGCCGGTGCCCTACGGATGCTGTCATCTTTGTGCCTGCGGTATCAAAACTCAGGCAAGAGGCCTAACCTTTCGTCATGTATTCGTTGTTGCCTGCTCTCACTTTCACTAGCAGTGATCGCCATCAGTGAAAGTGGCCAGCTGCCGCACCGCGGTAGCCTACAGCGGGCTGAAGGGCATGTGGGCAGCATCTCCTTCGGGGCTACGGCTGGCTCAGGCCGGGGAGCCCAGCGCAGGTTAGTGCAGGTGCAGCTTTGCACCGCCTGGGGTGGAAACCGCTTCGAGGTTTTTTAACAGGAATTTTAACGGTGTTCTTGTGTTCATGTATGCTTTTTTTTTTTTTAATAAGACTATGCTTCTGGAAGAGTCCTGGCCGAGGAGCAGCCCCTCTTGCTGGGCAGCCGCTGCTCGGCC
>NW_009202010.1:0-31295 GCF_000690835.1 Fulmarus glacialis | reverse complement strand
CTATGATTCTATGATTCTATGATAAGTAAACTTCTGAGCTTTCATTGGCTTCTACATTAAAAACTACCTAGAACAGTAGGAATCTAAGTCTTCATATTATTAAGGAGGGTGATGTAAGGCATCTAATTTATGGCTAAGGACTGCTTTCTAATCATTGAATGTGGCTGTTTGCTGGAGTTATGCACACTGTTGACAGATTATAATTTCATTTTAACACCATTATGGGAAGGGAGTGCCAGAGAATAAACCTCTGTTCATACTGGAAGATTATTAACTATATAGAGCTTTTTCATGTACATAAAGGCGTATATATTTGCATATATGTATACACCCACACAAAATTGCACACACATGTTGCCAGTATTCAGTAAATAATTAAGGAATAATGCTTATTTAAATCTAGACAATATGCATATATTTCTCTTTCTCCAACTCAAATAAACAGGCTTCTAGATAGATATATAGATATAGATATAGATATAGATATAGATATAGATATAGATAGATAGATATTTTGCTTTTCCTTGTGATCTCTCCTAACTTAGGTGATCCGCAGTCAACTTCTAAGACACTTTGACAAGCTATAATTCTCAATAATTGTTTTTCTCTACTTTTATTTGAAATGCCAAATGCCTCTTTTGATCTTTTTTCAGCTGCCAAATGAGAATTTCTTGGTACAACTATAAAGGTAGCTGTAGAGCCTTGGCCATAGCCATGAACCAGGGACAGTGTTATACATCCAAACTCCCCCACTGATAGATCCCTCTTTTTGGACATGAAATGACTTAAGGCTTGTGCACTAAGTGAGACTCAAAGTAAAGCTAACCCACCAGTCTTGGGAGAAACACAGAAAGGAAAGTACAGTTCTGCTTTCCTATTGCTCCCTCGAGACTGTAATGAACTGTTGACTTGAGCTGATTGTAAAATTATAATAGTTCTCATGGGATGGGAAACCAAGAGCTTTAGAGGTCTATTGAAAAGTCTGTATAAGTAAGACATATTTCTGAGAGAATGACTATTAAATCCTGCATTAATCTGGTTTGAGCTGGAAGTTTCCAGAAGGTTGAGCACGCTCTATGTATGAAACTGGGAGGTCATACAACTAATAATGTGCTGTGTGATTTCTGAAAACTGAGCGCTTTCCCAAAATTAAATAGGGTCAAAAGGTGACAGATGGAGCGATTACATTTAAAATGCAAAGAAATGGCATCAGCTTAAGCAGTAGTTGATAATTTTTTGCTGCCATTGGAGGCTTCAGAACGGATACCTAAAATGCAAGCACTAGTAAACTGCATGCATGGGACCTGACTACATTACATATATATGATACATATTATCTGAATGGAGGAAGATGTAGCATAAATTGTGAATACATCTGGGAAGACTCGCAACCCCAGAAAATCTGTTTCTGAATGAGATTTTTATTCATTACTAAAGGAAATGAGAGCAAGAGGATGTGCTTACAGTGGGGTAACTTCATTTGTGATAGATGTATGCATGGCATCGAGAATGAATCTGGGAATACAAAGTGACTTTAATCCACAGATAAATGAAATGAAGTATTTTTTAAAAGTTAATTAGCACATGGGTCAGTGTTTCAGAATGAAAAACTTTTAAAGAGAGAGGTTTACTGAATTGAAGTTTACAACTGCATTGCACAGAGAGCTTCTTAGGGAGGAAATAAGTAGCCCGCATAAAACCCTGTTTTATTATGGCTACGTTGACTGGCACTAGTTTGGAACTGGCTCATATATGCCTATTATTCTGTATCTGTACTATCACACTATATCCTTCTGGCAAGCAAAAATCCTTTACAAAAGAGGTTTGACGCAGTTCAATAAGGAATTACACCATGCCTTTTTCACTCAGCAATGAATCGAACTGTAGGACAAATGAGAAGAGGTCACCTAGCATTTAATATATAAGTTATGAAGTCACATCTTATTCTAGTTGTCATTAACAGTAAGGCCTCTTCGAACTTTCTAAAACATGAACTTTTATGTAAATGTAATACTATGATATCTACAGCCTATTTAATATATGTAATTAAATAGTTCCAGGCCTTGACCATTCGGAAAATAATTTCCCATCCTATTAACATTTTGAAATATTTTTCTTTGGTACTTTTCATCGGCATTAAAAGTGAAACACAAACCTTGCAAACCAAGAACTCCAGTCAACCCTAGGTTGGTCAATAGAGATACTCCTGGAATTCAGTGTTTAATGCGCTAGATCACCACTGCTATCTGCCCTGCTCTCTGCTCTACTGCCAGTTCCAGGACTGCTGTTAAGATTTACCACCTATGTTTCATGTGGGATGAATGAGTAAACACTTAGACTGCAGAATGGCCAGTCCTATAACGCAGTGGTAACGTTCACTTGGTGTATGGGAATCCAAGGCTAAAATTGGTGCTTCTGTGATTTTTATATATGTAGGGAAGAAAAATGTCCCAACCCTGAACACCTTCAAAAGGAGCCGCAAAGCAGAGGGAAGCACTGGTCTGTGGGACAAACAGCCGGTGCAGGCAGTGAATTCTCCTGAGCCATGGGAGATTCCAAGTCACATCCCCATTCTGTCTCCTAGATTAATGACTTGAAGTGCAACCTTAAACCAACCTTAGAGGGATAGCAAGTCTTTTTTTTTTTTTTTTTTATGACAGGGAATACCATCTTCTTATAGAAGTTTCAGGACAAATGAATCAACATTTTTAGCAAAAAACAGACAACATGGTTGGAAAATTCCAGTTTTTTGTCTCTGCATGAGATAATCTGTTTCTGGAAGCTTATATTTTCAAAAGATCAATATAATTTTTCTAATCAATTCTCCTGAATATCTAAAGTGTTTTTGGCACTACTGAAATAATTCCAACAACAACACTTCTGTTCTCCTCAAACAGTTCCATACCAACATTATTACCACATGGCTTATATCAGAAATAGTGTGGCCAGCAGGAGTAGGGAGGTGACTGTGCCCCTGTACTCGGCCCTGGTGAGGCCGCACCTCGAATCCTGTGTTCAGTTTGGGCCCCTCACTACAAGAAGGCCATTGAGGTGCTGGAGCGTGTCCAGAGAAGGGCAATGAAGCTGGTGAAGGGTCTAGAGAACAAGTCTTATGAGGAGCAGCTGAGGGAACTGGGACTGTTTAGTCTGGAGAAGAGGAGGCTGAAGGGAGACCTCATCGCGTTCTACAACTACCTGAAAGGAGGTTGGAGTGAGGTGGGTGTTGGTCTCTTCTGCCAAGGAACTAGCGATAGGACGAGAGGAAATGGCCTCAAGTTGCGCCAAGGGAGGTTTAGACTGGACATTAGGAAAAACTTCTTTACTGAAAGAGTGCTCAAGCCTTGGAATAGGCTGCCCAGGGAAATGGTTGGGTCCCCATCCCTGGAGGTATTTAAAAGATGTGTAGATGTGGCACTTAGGGGCATGGTTTAGTGTGACTTGGCAGTGTTAAGTTTACGGTTGGACTCGACGATCTTAGAGGTCTTTTCCAACTTAAATGATTCTATGATTTTATGATTCTATAATTTTATGATTCTATGATTCTATGGCTAGTACCCACAGTATGAAAAAAGTCCAATGTGGTAGGAACACAGAAACCCAGTTTGAGAACTCATTGATGTAATCCATTTTATCAGATCTCAAAATGAATTTAAAAACCTCTCAAACCCAAGAACTTAGTTATAAAAATATATTTCAGTTACCAATAGGCAAATGAAAGCTTGTTCCACAACATATAGAAGAAACACTTACATTGTAATTAAATATGTTTTAGAATTATATTAAGTTGTTCTGAAAATTGGTTACTCCATGATTTCTTCATGCTGTGAAGAACGAACAAAGAAATAAAGAATATTTCAAATATTGCAGGTAACTTTATGTCACATAGCTGTGTTATGTGATATTTGTGTCTCATCACATCTAGTAGCATGGTGTGGTGACATTTTCTAAATTCTCATTACACTTGTGTTTTTCTTTCTGCAGTACACTGAACCAGAGTCAATTCAGGAAGCACATACGAGAGAAAATCCTTGCAATATGTTATTGTATACATATATTGATGATTTTGAGGGAGATAGTAGCTGAACTAAAATGTTTTGGGACACATCTACTTCTTTCACTCAAGGTACTTTAAATATGGATTACAGTCTAAAAAATTGCACATACGGTTTTTGTCTACAGGCACTATGTATATGTGGTCACATTGATTTTGTTGTTTTTAAATTCATAGGCATGATATGTGGTAGCTGATTTTATATTTGGCATATGATGATCATAATTTTTTTTATCAAACAATTAGAAGACTACCACACTGGGGGAACTAAGATCAAAATTTCTGTTATGTGCTTTCAAACTTGTCTCTAGGTGGATTTATTGTCTATGAATAATTAGTTCTCATTAATTTTTCACATGAATCAAAAATAGTTTAAGGGCACTTTATGGATGGAGTACTTGGTTTATCTAAATACAAAATTAATTTTATTTGAGTAGCACTTGAGAAAGGATTCAACCTTCATTGAGCTGAAACTAATTCGAAAAAGTATTAAAAAAAAGGGCAAATCTTGAATGGTGACTGAGATTTAGAGCTTGTATCTAACATTTCTCAAAGAAATTGATAGATTAGAGAACATGTCTATTTCATTGACAGTGATATTTTACCTAGTTAATTATGTACTGAATACGTATAACTGAATGCACTCGTGTGCTATATACACAATAACTTGTGTACAACTGCATTGAAGATGGAGGCTTTGTGTGGAGATGGAGTCTCAGCCACTGCTTTTCTCTTTTTGACTCACTAATCACAATCATTGCATATATAACGGCAGTGTTTCCAGAAAATTTCTATAGAAAATCTGTATTCTGTCTGTATCAAAAAGACAAGTGCACAAAACCCAAAACTGTATATATTAACAAATCTTAAGCACTTTAGTAACAATTAACCACATTCTGTCTTACAATCATGACATTTACTTGAAACCTTGAATTTTGAGGGATATAGGGACATTTTAAATAGCAGAATAAAAGGAAGTAATAAAATAATTATTTTAGCTAAATTTGATGTCTCTGTGACATATTCAGACTTCATACACAAACTCATACATAAATGAGTTAATAAAGTATACTGTTCTTTTTCAGTATGGCTTGAAAACACACTTCCAAATAAAGACAATTAATAAAAAAAAATGGTTAAAGTGGTGACTTAGACCATTTTATTTTTTTAGTAGACATATTTCATTTCTAAACTAAATTAGAAATTGAGTTTCCTGTTCATGTTTCACTCTTTATCAAGTAAACTTTTATATTACAGAGAGTTACTTGCTACAGGAGTAAGCACAGTATAATAAAACGTTGGGTGCAAGGATAGCTTGGTGTCTTTTTTTTTTTAGTCAGAAAACAGGAGTATTGCCCAAGGAAAGGGGTGGGGAAAACTATGTTTATTTCCTCTTGCTCCCGTAAGCACAAGCTATGGCATGTGCTTGGACATGTGTGTGTATGTGTGTGTGCATCTGTGTGTGTGTGTGTGTACATGTACACACCTCAAAAGTATTTTGAGAAAGCATCTTGAACACAAATTAAAATGTATTCTTTACTAAATCTTCTAATAAATAAGTGCACGTTCTTTATCATGGTAAGTAACTGTTTTCAATTAATTTATAGGTTTTTCTAAAGAGCATGAAATGTGGTATAATATGAACCAAGGCTACTTTTGGACTGATTTAATGTCTGGGATTGACTCAACTCTGTTTTACCTTTGTTTACAGTCTGTTGTTTTAAATATCTTTTTGTTCGTATGGGAAGCAAGATTAAATTTTAAAGAGGTCTTTATGGTTTGTCTTGGTCAATTCAAGTTGTGTAAGACTCAATGATAATTTTATTTGCATTGGTTCCATTTACAATTCAAGTTGTGGCTAATTCTTAATAGAACCTAATGAGGAATTCTTAGTAAATCCTAATGGGATGTGATAAACATTAAGTCATTGAAGATAGTGACTGAAGGCATTATTTCTTCAAGGTTACAGAACAGAATGAAATAAATTTCATTTCTTATGTAGAAACCATAATTTGGTAAATTTTTAATATACTTTTTTGGTTTATATTATTCTTTTTTAATAGCACATTAATTTTGTTTTTGCAGAAATCACTTTTAACTGAAGTAACTGCATTGTCACAGAATATGATACATTTTTTCAAATATTTTCAATTTGTTCTTCTTGACACTTTATGTTTATGTGCAGTTTGCATCTTTTTTGTTTTTCAATTTCAAATGTAACAGATTTTGACATTTTTGTTACATTTTTCTTTTTTTTGTACTAGTTTTTTTTTTTTTTTTGAGAACCTGCTGTTTTTGAATTCTCTTTTTTCCCTTTATTTTCCTCCTCACTATGATCCCAGGAGCCAACACAAAGAAAAGCGCAGATGATATAACCAGTAATGATCGTGGTGAAGATGAAGGTATTTTTTGTTTTTTCAAAGCTCGACCCTGATGCATGAACATAAACTTTTTAATTTTTATTATAATAATCATTATTATTGTTATTGTTATTGCTGTTATTTCAACATGATTTTTAGTCCCTTATTTGCAGAAGCACACTTTAGTGTGCTTCTTTATTTTCTTCTTTAGAAATTCCTTTCATTGTTTTTCTTTTTAAAATCCAAATTAGCATATAGATGACTGCAGTTCCCCCGTGATGTAGGTGTAAAGGTTATTCCTAAATACGTGGGAAGTGAGTAACATAAATATTATTTGAAACCGCATACTTTTTCCCCCCTATTCTTTCTTAGGTTGAGAAAATGGAATTTAAAAACATGCATGTGCTCTTTTCCCTCCTACATATTTTGTAAATTCACCTGTTTGAAACTCATGAAAAAACTCACATATATGCTTCCTTTCACTTCCACTGTTTCCCCAGTGCACATGCTGTACATTGATGCAGTTGAATTGTGCTTTGTCTTTGCTATTTTTGTTTACTTATTTATTTTTTTCTCACAGGATGTGGTTTATTTCAGGACACAAAAATAAAGGAAGCTGTTGATGTTGCTTTATTGTTTTTTCCTGTAATCAACTAACCTCTGAGATACATTCATTCTGACTCTGACCACGTTCCCACTGAAATCAATGACAATCATTTTCATTGACTTCTTTCAGAGTTGGATTGGATACCCTGAAAGGAAATGTTAAAGTTCACAGTGAAGTACACCAAAAAAGTTTTACAAGGAAATATTTTTTTCTTGTCTTGGCACAGCAAAGCTAGTTTGGATGCACCGAAATAGAAAGAAGTCATGAAATCTTCCTCTATTCTCACCTTTCCTTTTCATCAAAGTTACACTGACAGTTTATTTTACTTTATATATTTACCAAATTAAGAAAAATATTTTCAAATTCATTGAGAAGGTAACAAACTTGGGTAGTTTATTGGTCTGGTTTTGGAGCAATGTGTTTCTTATTCGTCTCATGCTTGGCCAATCTGAAGTGTTATTCCATGTCTTTTCCTCTTTTCTTCTATCTGACATCAGTTCAAATAACTTTGAAACATTTGTCCTCTCTGTTCACCTTAGAATCACGCCTACTGCAGTGAGGACACTATCTCCTCTTTTTCTGGGAATTCAGCTCAATTGTAGCTACTCTATCCATATATAAAATACCATAATAAGAATCTCTGGTCTTTGATTCACACCAGTTGCCCTCTACTGTACCACCTTCATTGCTGAATTACACTATTTCTTATAACACAAAAATGCTGTGCAGAATACTCCAAAATTACTATTATTTTCTGAATATCACCTTCCTATTTCTGTGCAACAGATTTTTTAAAATTATGGTGTCATCATTTGCTATACTAAATTCTCTAGTTAATTTTAAAGCAAAAGATAAGTAACAAGCAAAACCAAAATTGCTTTAAAAACTTAAGAGATAGATAGATATTGGATTATGAATCCATTATTATTCAAACTTCTTAAAAAATTATAAAACATTAGGGTTTCATGATTAATAAGGGCATCCACTTTAGATCTAAGCACATAAAGCATGGAGCTCATTTTCTTGATGTTGAAGCTAATCATGTTCCCATTGAAGGGGAAGAGAAAACCTCCCATTGACTTCAGCAGTAAAAGATTAAAACTTTAGGTAGAACTATGTAATAAGGAAAAATTAAATACAACAAATCATGCCATGAGACTTTCGAGAGAGAAAGGAAAGGTAATTCAGTAACACAAATAATTGTGTTAACTAATTGTTGCTTTCATTTTTTGAGGGCTTAGCTGAACCTTCACAGAAGAAACACTTTCATGTACTTTGCTGAAAATGCTGAGAATAAAAAAAATACATCCACTAGAATGTACTTCATTGCTTTATATGATCTGTTTAATGGCTGCATTACTCTTATAGTCACAACAATTAAAAAGATCTTTTCACAAAACCTTTTGTTCTGCTGCTCAAGTACAACACATAAAATGCAACATGTAAAGCATGTATCTTTTTATGTAAAGGAGGCAGATTCTATGAGAAGCCTTAAACTCTGACAACTAGACAGGTGTACATTGGAGCCTGAACATATGTTCCTTGCACTCAGCTGACAATTTTTGATATTTAGGGCAGTGCATACACATAAGTAAAGTAAAAGTGAGCCATAGGAATATGACGAGTCATAATTTACCTTTAAATATGCTCAAATTAGTTCCACATATACAAAATATTACATATGTGGTGCCTCATTGCTGATCAGATTTTTGGTATCTTATAGTATTTCCTAACAAACATGAGGAGAGGGAAGAGTTTTGGAATGCTTTCAAACCCAGGTCCCCTACCTCTAGGTATTTAGCTCAGCTTTTTTTCCTCCACTTCCCTTTCCCACTGTTCAATATATGCCTATCCTATCCAAAAGAGAACATCGCTTTTTTTTTTTTTAAAAAAAATACTGATTGAATAGTCAGAGACTCTGCTTTCCTTTGTATGTTGTACTATACAATTGAAAGAAGTGCTTCTGTTCCATATGCAGATACACTGAATTATTTGTAAAAGATGTATATAATTAACGGCAGCTCACTGAATTGACCTCTGCTTTTTGAAGGAGCTTAGCCCCTGTTCCCACTGTTTCTGTAGAGAACATAAGTTCCTAATTTAGGTAGTCTGAACCATCCCTGGGGTCAGGAGCCTAACTTTTTGGTTATTAGAGGAAGAGATACGAATCCAGTCCTAAATATACCCCAAAGCATTGATTAGTGCATCTTTATAACTCACTCTGAAGTATGAAAATATTACTATCATTTTCATTTAATTTTATTTTAGAAATAAAGACCAGCTGTTTATCATTTGAAAGTAGTCAAGAGCTTTTCTGCATATACAAAAGATCAGCCATACCATTAAAGAGCTTTAATTCAAGGCTGTTCTTTAAGGTTTAGCTACCATGACAAGGAAAAGTATAACACAAAAGACTGTTTGCTTTAAATACAAAAAATCTGAGCCATGAATTCACATAAATTCTCTTTGTTTGTTAATTCCTAGGCTATTTGAAAGAAGGAACAGTTTACTATGTTTACTTCTATCACAAGAATTTGATTTTATGATATTATCTCTTACTGAACTATTGGGAATATAATTTCAACAATTGTGTCTCACTGAGGAATGGAAAGTATGGATAATTATTGTCATTTTATTATTAAATGTACAGATATTTCTAAATTGGCATATACTTGAATCAGAATATTGTAAAAAAAAGACAAGATTATTCCATAATTTGATTTTTCTCTTTAGGCTTTTAGGCATTTATATTCAAATTAAATTCCTTGTAATATTGAAGGCATTTCAAGTGTTCTGAGAACATTTCAGAGGAAATAGTGTTTGAAGTAACCAAGAGAGATATTCAAACTATAAATATTAGGCTCCTAAACTGTGTAAGCTAGCTGATTAAAGTGGTGGTGATGACATTGAAAACATAGCAAATAATTAAGAATATTTTTAGCACTGTTATAAATAGCTAATGCCATATTTCCTTTTTTTTTATTACTTTATTATGTTTTCCTTACTTGAATTTTTTCAGACATTCATGATCAGAACAGCAAGAAACCTGTTATGGTCTACATCCATGGTGGATCTTACATGGAGGGTACTGGCAATATGATTGATGGCAGCATTCTCGCAAGTTATGGAAATGTCATTGTTGTCACTCTCAATTACAGGCTGGGGGTTTTAGGTAAGTGATTCTTTTCTTCATCACCAAATGCACAGAAATATTTTATTGCTTAATTTATCTACTGATCGATCATAGATCCTTGGGCCAGTTTTGGTTTTAAAACAGAACATTCTTGCTTGCTGGTGGATAGTTTGACTGTATTATATTCATTTTGAATTTTGTTCAATATTTCATGGAAACTGGGCTGGGCTGGGCTGGGCTACATGTCCCCTTCTCTTTGACAACTGCCTTCACCTTAGACAAAAATGACTGGATGTTTATAATCATGGTAGTGCTGGTTTATGTTAAATTTCCGTCATATCATATTTGCTCTTGGCTCAGTGATTTAACGAGTTTTGAGAACTTGTATCTTTTTCTCATTAAAATCTTCTCAATTCGATGTTAAAAAAAAGAAGAACATTAATCAAGAATGAGTACTCCCCAGTTTCAAAACAGTTGGTAATGGTAGGAAGAGGAAAAATGTTACTTTTTATCTTTATTTAGTATTTTTGTGTGTAAATTGTTTTTTAGGGCAGAAGATGTAGAGGTAATGCAGACAAAGCACTGATGTATACACGCTGATAGAATTTATGTTGCAGGTAATCTGGAGTCCAGGGGTTTTAAGGAGTGATGTAAAATTATCTTCCTAAATATAAGGAACTCCGTAATCATGAATTGAGTCAAATTAATACTTCTGTCTTTCAAACAGAACAAGAGCTGCATCTTCTTGACATTATAAATATTATTCTGTCAGCATTAGGTTGAATAACAGAATAACCTTAGATCCATGACAACAGATCAAAAAACTTTTTTGCTTTCTCTGTGATTCTGACTCCTGGATGTTTGCATGTACCAGGCTTTTCTCCAAATGAAGGTTTACTTACTGAAGTTCTACTTTTCCATAGAAAATTAAGCTAAAAATTTGCTCATAATAGCAGACATTAAAAATATTTTTATCTTAATGAAAAAGCATATAGTCTGCTATAGTATAGGATAGCATATAGACCGCTAGAATGTTCGTATTTCCAGCATTTTAGATACACAAGGTAAAGTATAGTAGTTTTTTGGTGTGGTTTTTTTTTTTTAATTTAGAATGGCTTTTACAAAGATTTTTAATCTTGTTTTTCTTGATAGCAAATCTGATCTATATTCTTGGCATGTACTATTTTTGGACCACAGGAAACTCTTTTGCTGAGTTATCTATTAATGTGGTTAATGTGTTTCAACAACGTTCTAGCTCATCAGAGTACTGAGAATTTTTTTATTGTCCCTGATTTTGACTCTTGTTTAAGTACAAAAAAGCATTTTCTTTATGTTAAGAGTCAGATTTAGACATAAAGCCAGGAATATAAAAAGATATTTTGGTATATTTATGCATGCAATCTTGGCACTCAGAAACACACCCAAAAAAGAAAAAAAAAAAAAAAAAAGGAAAGTAAAATACAAGTGAAGAACTCAAGACTGTTAAAAAAAAAAAAGGATTGTTGTTGTCAAATAAAGTGTATACCCAGGAACTTGGTAATAGCTATTTATCTGTAAAAAATGTTATTTAATTGTTCTCTTAAAAGGTTTTCTCTTGGTTTCTTAAAACTAAAATTGTTGAAGGATAGAGATGATTATAAGCAGTTTAAAAAGTTTCATTGTCCAGCTGCCTCATATCAATTTAAAGGAAAAAACGCAATATTTGCATTGATGAACTCCTATTTTATGTATTTATATTGAAAACAAACAAAAAATCAGAATGTTATATTTTTATATTGTGGCATTTAAGATAAAAGGCACAATACAGAGACATTCATAGATGAAACTGAGAAGTAATAACTATGAGGATTTTAAATGTATTAGGAAAAATACACTGTTATATTTGGTATTAAATACTGCTTCTCAACAGTGGCAAATGTAACTTTTGAGACACTATGGAATTTATTCTTTGTTATAGAAGGTCTGTGTTTGAATTAGAAATACAGAAGATATTCAGAATATGCATTTAACACTTAAAAAATCACAGGAATTGTGGTTTATGAGCATATTTCTGTTTTTTTCTTCCTGGGTGAAATGTTAACATGATCCTTGAGAATGCATTAAGTTCTGCCTGGACATTGGAAGATGTTAGGTGAATTCCATGTATTTTTTACTTGCTTCATTTTTTTAAGTAAAAAAATGAAAGAGAAAATGCAAATTTCTTCAGGTAAACAACCATATGGAAAACAAATATGATTATTCATAAAAGTTAAAAAAGTAGCATAATTATTATGACACATAATTTGAAGATTGACAATATCTATATCCATTTCTTCTAGTCTGGATTATCTTCTTTTTGAAAGATATACTTATTTCTGTAAATCTGGTGTGTTTCAGATGCATTTGATTTGTAAGTTTGTACATAAGAGGACACATACAAACCTGACTTTAATGACAGAGATGTGTAATCCTATCACTATTATCACATCCTGTGAAGGAGGAATATGCATTGAATTGATCACAATGATGAGTTACTGAAGACCCTTTATATATATATTTTTCCTTCCTCTGGAAAATTATCACTTGAATGGACCTGAATGCTAGATGTTATTATACTTACCATAAATGTTAGTTCTGTTCTTGAGGCACATTAAATTATTTTCCTTTCAGGGTATATTGTGTCATTAACAGCAGTAGATAGAAAATCTATTAGGACTGCATAAATAACCACTGGATGATATTAGCCAGACAAATCATAGAATCATAGAATGGGTTGGGTTGGAAGGGACCTTCCAAGATCATCCAGTCCAACCTCCTGCTGTGGGCAGGGTCATTTTTCCCTAGATAGGTTGCTCAAAGCTCCATCCAACCTGACCTTGAACACTTCCAGGGATGAGGCATCTAGAACTTTTCTGGGCAACCTTTTCCAGTGTCTCAACACCCTCATCATAAACAATTTCTTCCCTCTATCCCATCTAAAACTACCCTCTGCCAGTTTAAAACCACTGCCCCTTGTCCTGTCACTACAGGCCTTAGTAAAAAGTCTCTCTCCATCTTTCTTATAAGCCCCCTTCATGTATTGAAAGACCACAATAAGGTCTTCCGGGAGCCTTCTGTTCTCCAGGCTGAACAACCCCAACTCAGCCTTTCTTCATAGAAGCAGCATTCCAGCCTTCTGATCATTTTTGTGGTCCTCCTCTGGACCCACTCTAACAGGTCCATGTCTTTCTTGTACTGGGGACCCCAGAACTGGATGCAGTACTCCAGATGGGGTCTCATAAGAGTGGAGTAGAGGGGGAAAATCACCTCCCTTGACCTGCTGGCCGTGCTTCTTTTTATGCAGCCCAGGATACGATTGGTTTTCTGGGCTGCAAGTGCATATTACTGGTTCATGTCCAATTCTCTCATCCACCAGTATCCTCAAGTCCTTCTCCGCAGGGCTGCTTTCAATCCATTCATCCCTCAGTCTATATTGCCCTGACCCAGGTGCAGGACCTTCCACTTGGCCTTGTTCAACTCCTCAAGGCTGTCAAAATCCCTCTGGATGACATCCTTTCCCTCTAGCACATCAATTGCACTATTCATCTGTGTGTTGTCTGCAGACTTGCTGAGGGTGCATGCAATCCCATTACCTATGTCATTAATGGAGATATTAAATAGTATTGGTCCCAGTATGGATCTTTGAGGGACACCACTTGTTACTAGTTTCCACTTGGACATTGAGCCAATGACTGTAACTCTTGAGGATGTGGCCATCCAGCCAGTTCGTTATCCATCTAACAGTCCATCCATCAAACGCATCTCCCTCCAATTTAGCAGCAAGAATGTTGCGGGGGATCATATCAAAGGCCTTATAGAAGTCCAGGTAGATGACATCAGTTGCTCTTCCCTTGTCCATTGATACAACCACTTCATCATAGAAGGCCACTAGATTAGTTAGGCACGATTTGCCCTTGGTGTAGCCATGTTGGTTATCTCTAATCACCTCCCTGTCTTCCATATGCTTTCATGCCTTCCAGGAGGATCTGTTCTTTGATGTTACTGGATGACATCAGTTGCTCTTCCCTTGTCCATTGATACAACCACTTCATCATAGAAGGCCACTAGATTAGTTAGGCACGATTTGCCCTTGGTGTAGCCATGTTGGTTATCTCTAATCACCTCCCTGTCTTCCATATGCTTTCATGCCTTCCAGGAGGATCTGTTCTTTGATGTTACTGGGCATGGAGGTGAGGCTGACTGGTCGGTAGTTCCCAGGATCCTCCTTATTACCCTTTTTAAAGTCACTGGGGTCTTCCTCTGACTGTCATGACTTTTCAAATATGATGGAAAGTGGCTTAGTGACTACATCTGCCAATTTCCTCAGGACCCTGGGATGCATCTTGTTGGGTCCCACAGACTTGTGTATGTTCAGGTTCCTCAGGTGGTCTCAAACCTGATCTTCTCCTACAATGGGAGGGACTTTATTCCCCAAATCTCTCCTTGAGGTTCAGGGACTTGACAGATGTGGGAAGAGAGACTACCAGGGAAAACAGGGGAAAAAAATTGCTGAGTACCTCAGCCTTCTCCATGCTGGTTTTCACTAGTTCTCCTGTCTTATTTATTGGGGTGGGGGGGTGAGGGGGGGTGGAGGAAAGGGTACATCTTCCTTTTCTGAGCAATGTACCTGTAAAAGCCCATCTTATTATTCTTCACATTTCTTGCCAAATTCAGCTCCAGCTGTGCCTTAGCTTTCCTGATCCCATCCCTACACACCCACACAGCATCCTTATGTTCTTCCCAGGATAGATGTCCCTGGTTCCACTGCCTGTGCATTTCCTTCTTACACTTTAGTTCGACCAGGAGATCCTTACTGAGACAGGCTGGTCTCCTGCCTTCCTTGCCCAATTTCTTACATGTGGGAATCGAGAGCTCTTGCGCTCTAAGAAAAATGAACCTTAAAGAGCTGCCAGCTCTGTTCTGCTCCTTTATCCCTGAGGACAGTTTCCCAGGGGCTCCCAGGTCCTGACCCTACTCTTCACCTGGCCCATATCCCTCAAGATTGTGAATTCCACCAAGGCATGATCCCTGCAGCTTAAGCTGCCACCAGTCTTGACCACTTTTATTAGTTTATCTGTGTTGGTAAGACACAAGTCCAGTAATGCTTCTCCTCTGGTTGGGCTGTCTATCACCTGGGTTAAGAAATTATCCTCAAAGCACTCCAAGAGTCTCCTGGACTGCTTACAGCTTGCTGTGCTGCTCTTCCAGCAGATGTCAGGGTGATTGAAGCTTCCCAGCAGGATCAGAGCCTGCGAGCATGATGCTTCCTGTAGTTAAGTAAGAACACTTCATCTACATCCTCCCCTTGATTGGGCGGCCTGTAGTAAATACCAACCACAAGGTTTCCTTTGTTGGCTTGGCCTCTAATTTTCACCCACAAGCTCTCAAACTGCTCATCACAGTTTTTCAAAGACGGCTATGTGTAGTCAATCCATTTTTTTATATGCAGGGTAACCCCCCCCACCAGTTTATAGCCATTGATTGCAGCACTCCGGTTGTGTGATTTGTCCCACCACGTTGCAGTGACAATGGTTAGATCATAGCTTTCTAGCTGCACAGTGGCTTCCAGCTCCTTTTGTTTGTTACCCATGCTGCGTGCATTGGTATAGAGACACTTCAGTTGGACTATCGACCATGTCACCTTTTTAAAGGAAAATGCTCTAATTCCTTCGAGGCATTTAATAAGTGTTCCCCTGTTGGTTCCTAAATATCAGCGGCCCCCGGCCCTTCTCTGTTACCCAAAACTCCATCCCCTTCCCCTGCTAAATCTAGTTTAAAGCTCTCCTTTTAAGTCTGGACGGCTTGCTGGAAAAGAGACTCTTGCCTCACTTGATCAGGTGAATCCCGTCAGCTCCCAAGAGACCTGGCTTCTCAAAGGTGGATCCATGATCATAGAAGCCAAAACCTTGAGTATGGCACCAGCTACACAGTCAGACATTCACCTGTTCAATTTGCCTCCCCCTTCCTGAACCCATTCCTGTGACTGGGAGGATAGAGGAGAAACCACCTGTGCTGTTTCTTTTAATATTGCTCTGAGGGGCATATAGTCCAAGTTGCCTTGTAGCAGTATCAATAGACCCTACATGGAACAGTAAGAACAGATGATACTCTGTAGGGTTCATCAGGCTTGGCAGCCTCTCAGAGGTGTCATGAATGTGAGCTCCTGGTAGGCAGCAAACTTACCTAGAGAAATTACCTGGATGGCAAATGGGTGCTTTGGCTCTCAGTAGGGAATCTCCAGTTCCTAATACTGTGCTGTTCTGGTGGCAGTGGTTCTAATGCAGATGGGTGGTTGGATCAAGTTTGTATGGTTGGCTTTTCCCAGATCCTCTCCGTTACTCACATGCTCTTCATTCTCCAATCCCAGAACATCGTGTCTATTATGTAGGATCACTTCAGGGGATGGCAAAAGGTTATTCTTCTGCCCTCAGCAGAGACAAGGGTCCAATCTCCTTCATCTTGTAAGTTACTTGTGTCAGACAGCTCGAGGTTGGATTCAGGCTTACCTTCCCCTTGCACAGCCTTAAGGCAGGTCTGTCGCTCAGGCTGGGACAGTGCACAATACCATGTTTCAATCTCCTGCTCACATTTCTGGATACTGTGTTGCTTGTTGAGCTCCTCTGGTAACATAGCTACTTGTCTGAGGAGTTCCTCCAGCTGGGCATACTTGCAGCTATCACATCCACCGCTGCCTTCAGATGCTAGAGGGACTTCCAGATACTGGAGTTCCATGCAACCTAGGGTGTGGACAGCTATTTCAGTCCTTGGGAGGTCTATTTGGGTGGAGATACCAGCACAGGTAGGCTGCAGTTCTTCCATTCAGCTTTCATCTACAGCCTTGCAGTTGTGGTTGGTGGACACCACTTTCTTTCAGCAGGTCACAGTCTCCTTATAGTTCTCAGAAAAAATAGCCCACTTATAAAATGATAATTCTTTTGAAAGACATTGTTCTTCTAATTCTAATTCCCTGGAGACCTCAAGCTTCTGAGCAGGCTTGCGTAGCCATCAGCTAGCTGGGGTGACCATCAGGGCTGCAGCCAAAGCCTGCACGCGAGCAGAGCAGGCAGCAGCCTGATCACTGGCAGAGTTGGCAGCTCTTCCTGCATGCCCTACCATGCAAACTGCCGCACAAACTGCTGACACCGCTCCTAACTAATGCCATCCCTGTTTGCACAGCCTGTTAGTGGTGCTCCCCATGGCTGGCTTTCCCCAGGGGCTCCTTACATGCAGCTTCCTGTGGTTTGAACCGGTCATGGGGACAGCCTGCACCATCCCACTCCTGCCCACTCCTCTCACACGATCTATCTCCTGCTGGCTGGTACCTCCCCCAGCAGCAGCCCAAGGGTGCTGGGGGCCCAGAAACTCCCTTAGAAACCTCTTGGGGACCTCACAAGCCTCGCACTGTTCTCGGCAGGAGGCAACTGCTGCTGCTGCCACCGCTGCTAGCATCAGCTTCCCAAGGTTTAAACTGAGGGGACGAATCCCAGTTTGAATCCCTGGGAACAAATTGATAACACTGATTGCATGTGTTTAAGAAAGCCTGGATTTTGGAAATACATCTTCATAGATGAGGGAAAATGAAAATTTTTAGAGACCACTTACTTTACCTGACTATCCTTCACTGAGTTTGGCCTCAAGAAATACCTATACAGCCATGGAATATTTGTCAAGGTAATAGAATATAAACTATATGGGTTTCTTTAATTGTCTTCTGATATAATATAATTTTAATTATATGTAATGGAATTTATGATCATCGTATAACTTAGTAAAGGTCTTATGATTTGAAAAGACCTGGTTTTAACACACAACACTGCACCCTTTGAATTTTAAACCCAGGTTTTAGCAGGCACCATAAACACAAGGTTTCTCCATCTTTTATAGGTGAAAGTCTTGTTGCCTGTTGGCTATAACAGAGATACTGAAACTTCTAGTCTCAAGTTAACCAGAAGGCAGGCATCCCAGACAGAAAAAAGGCTTTACTTGCGGTAGCTGTAACATGGTGACCTTCAGGGCTATAAAACATTTTAACTGGATGATAGAGACAAATATCTTCATCTCTATCTTTTCTTCTTGCATCTGGCTGAAATATAAGCCTTTAGATTGTGCACTGAACAATATTTATCTGTAACTCCAGAATACAGAAGAACCACATTTCCTCTCCATCTTGGAGGACTGCAGAGCTGCTCTGGGAATAAATACCTCATCTCTCTCTCTGTGTTCAAGTAGCACTATGGCAAAATAGCAGACAGCTGGGCCCAAGACTTTCCAACATTTTAATTACCCCTCTCTATCCTTTGAAAAAAAAACACTTCTGGAATTATTCTTCCTGAGATTTCTAGACCCCCAAGCATGCATGCAGCAATAATATGGGTTGTTGATGTTATTTTTAGAAGGCCATATTTTCCCTTTGAGTATAAGTTTACATTTATCAAAATATATTCCCTGGATAGGATTCTTTTGAGACAATAAAATAGAAAGATTTAGCTTTTCCTTTTATTTATTATAGTGGGTTCTATCCAAAGTGGAGTGCTGCAGTGTTGAGTTTAATTTCTTGTGCACTTTAGGGTTTGGGAGGATCCTGCCTCTGCCCAGCTCAGCAGTTTCTGTTCCTACTCATACCTCACCACAGTGATGACTGGAGACACTGCTGGAGCTAGAGGAAATTGCTAACTTGTCCCAGTGCAAGGCAGTGCTCCTGTATCTTGATAAATTCAATACTGTAACACACAGAAGTACTAAATCCTGCTGTCTTCCCACCCCCACCCCATGCTTTGAGCACTGTGTAGGATGATAACATTTTTTATAATGTTTAAGTTATTCAACAATTGAGTTGAATTTTCAAATTTCCCAAACAATTTAGGGAATTATTTAACTGCAATAATGGAAATTCAGCAGAGTGGGAGGGTTAGGCAAAATAGATATCCTAATTCAAAGAATGTTCTAGTATTACAGAAAATGGGATGGTTTGAATGACCTGACTCACTCAGTCTAGATACTACTCAATTCCTCTTCATTATCTACATTCTTAGTCTTCATGGATATGCTTTAAGAAGAAGTAACATCTTTCCTGTTTTAGTGCTTTTTTTCAGGATTATGCTGGCAGGAAAAATACAGAAGAGGGATTTATGATTATTATTGTTTTACAGTTACATGACCTGAATTGTCTGTCTCATGGTGAAACTTCAATATGCTGAATCCTGTTTAGCTTGTGTAACAGTAAAAATTAAATCTGACAAATCACCCCCTCCAAAACAAAACAAACCCCAAAACAATAAAACCAAAGCCACAAAGCCTCAGCACAATTTTTTTATGCAGTTAAATTCAGTCATGGTGTTATACAATTTGAAGAAAAAAATCTTAAGCAATCTTCAAAAAAGTTATCATATTCAAATATGAACTTAGTGTTCTTGTGTGAGCTATTAAAGGCAAAACCAGAGATGAATTCTAGGAATATGAATCAGGCATTTTGGAAGCCAGAGTGAAATGAAGCCTCTACTGCAGTAAATGAGATACAGTCAGAGTTCAAAATTGTAAAATTGACTTAGCATTTCCAAGACCACTTGCAATTTAACATTTTCTTCCTCTTAGAATTCCAAATCATGCAGATAAGAATAGTCTATCATCTCTTATCTATCTCCCTTTTCGGCAACAAGCATCCATTTTAAGTACCCTGTCTTAAAAGGCTGGACTTCTTTTAGTAGAAATTGTATCCACATGCAATTATATCTCTCTATAAATGATCATATTAGGCAGAGTAGTACAAATTAGAGTTCAATTTACAAGGAGGCTCAGTACTTCTGCAAGTTACTGAGAACCTTGGCTTTCTTTACTTCAATGAGTGCCTGGTTTGCAAGTTCAAACATCAATGCACTGAAACAGTGTATGTTGTAAATGAACTGCTTAGGATTTGACTGACCATTTGTCACAAAATACTGATTTAGGATCCTGCTGACTATGCCAATTTGTCACGAAATACTGATTTAGAATCCTGCCAACTACACCAATTTGTCGTGAATGAGTAGTTCTGAGGCCGCTTAAAGAATCACTGGCAAAGGTATGAGCAAAAGGTGATTTTAATAGAAATTTGTAAAAGCACAACTTAACAGAATTCAATGACAAGGTTCACTCTATTGCTCATTACATGGATTAAGTATACACAGGGAAAATTGTGTCAGAATTATGTTGGAATGATGTATAGAAAGACCGAGAACAAAAAGGGTAAGGATACGCTCCTGCTGAGTCACAAGGTTCATAGTAGACCCCCGTGTTTTCTGAACTCCTTCTCAGAGAGGAGTCTAGGTGTGGCTGGATCTACCCCGAGTCTCAGACTTGGTCAACGGTTTTTCCCTAAGTGGCTATGTATGTTTAGCAGCGAACTAAAGTTCATTCACAGTTTTAAGGTAGATCATAAGATTTTGACAGCACTTAATCATTGACTAATTTAACAGTTACAAAGCAAGTTAATCAAGTTTACTACAATTACTAAATTACAGATTATGTTTATTGTTAGTTTTCTAAATCAATACACACACACACAATATAGATATATTCAGACACAAGGGCCTATAGCTAAATTAATTAATGAAAGACAAAGGCCTACAGCTAGATAAAGATACCAGTTAAAAATTCCCCTCGGGTCTGTGAAATACTCATGTTAAATGCCTTGGCATTTCTTAATGGGTGAAGGGTTGAGCCCCGAGGAGTGTCTCAGCCAGGTCGCGCGCCAGCCGGTGATGGTCCTCCGAATATCGCAACCTCGAGAGTTTGCAAACTCTGAGGAACATTCATCTCAGAGGGGCACTCTAGGCGCAGCCCACTGCAGTCCAGGAGAACTCAGAGGGTCTCGCTTGGGAACGCTGTTTATAGGTTTGCCAGATGATTTGCTTTAGTCATCAATAAATTTCCATCTTGGCCACTATCCGAGGTGGTCTGGGGTAGTAATTATGATATTGTTCCACGGTAATCATGGTATCATTCCACTTGAGTTATGGTCCAGGTAAGGAATGCTTCAGGGCTGTCAGGGATGATGAATTACCCCCTGCTCTTGTTCCTTACCTTGATCAGGTAGCTGGTGTTCCTGGTACGATCAGTGTTGCTCCCCACCTTAGCCATGCAAGAGTGCCTGGTTCGGTCAAGGGCCGTGCAACCGCCCAACTCTTTACACAATGGCTAAGGCCTAACAGAATTCCTGAGAATGTAGAGTGGCCCAGGGGAAGGGAGGAGATGCACCACCACTCCATTGTAGGTCCCTTCCAACTGAACTATATTCTATTCTATTTTATTCTATTCTATTCTATTCTGTTCTGTTCTGTTCTGTTCTGTTCTGTTCTATTCTATTCTGTTCTATTCTATTCTATCCAATTCTATTCTATTAAGCAGTAATCAAAGCAAGTAAGTAGTATATGACCTCGCGAGCTAGATTCTTTCATATTGGCAGTGTACAATAGTCTACAATACGTCGAATTTTACCTTCACTAGTGTAATTGTTGTACAGAATGACTCCTTTGTGGATATTTCAAATTCAGAGGTGCTGTTCCCTTTGTGCCTCCAGACAGCTCTTCTCTATCTCCAGTGCACGTGACTCCACTAGTATAGGAAACTTAGGGTGATCGGCTGGTAGAAAAGGCCAGAGGTAGATTAGTACACATGGTAATGACCCAGGAGCTGGCGTGTGCTAAGTAAATCACAGTTTCATGCTTACACAAGAAAGGAAGTGTATTTAAGCTCAATTTAGCTTATAGGGACTGTTTGCATTGCTGAAGCCAATGCAAACTTTGCTACATTGCATCACCTACATCTCTAAGCTTCATGCAGAAGGTTTCCTGGCCAGTTAGGTCCGTGGCCTGTCTTCTTAGTTGGCCAATAATTGTGTCAGCTAACCTCAATTGTTGTAGTTCATGTTCTACTTCAGTGGAACTCCTAAATTCCCAGCAATAACACATAAGTGTTAATTCCATTGCTATCAACACGTTTTTGTAGACATCAGAATTATGCTCTTTGTTAATTATTTTTTGTAAATCTTATCTTTTTTTCTTATTTTAAATCTATTGTTGAGTCACAGAAATTGTATTTGTGCAAATGCAGCTGATAAACATCCATATCACATCGTTTTTGGACTGTCATGTCACTACATCTTCTGTTGCAAACATCAGAAGCAACAAGTACGTATGTTACAGTGTCATCAGAAGCTATGTATACATTCATTGAGTTTCTAACATTAGATATGTTCCTTTCATAGAGTGAGTACACGGTACCACTGTGTCTTACAAACGCAAATATACTTAATAGCTTGTTCTGTTCTCATATGGCTTTTATAGTGTCTGAACTCTCAACAAACTTAGGTAACTTCTATATCATTCTGTAGTCAGGGGCAAGTATGGACATTCTTGAAATGTGATTGTCAAAACTGGAATTTAGGAAGAACCTTTTGACAGAGAGTTCCTCTTACCTAAATGCAACAAAATCTGCTTCCTCCAGGCTTGATGGATTGACCCAGCTGACTAAGCTAGTAAAGCATGCTCTCAGAAAATAATTTTTACCATAGCCTATATAGTCAAACAGAACAAAAAGCTATAAGATAATGTAAGAGAAGTAAAAAAGATATGGGTTTTAGATAATTCACTGAGTTTTGATAATTCATTGAGTAAGATGATGCTTGTTTATCACTCTGAGCATACTTACTTTCTTTAAGAACATTTTGTGTTAACTAAGATTTATAATATATTCTTTTAACAAGTTTGTCCCTACTGTGTGTGAAAGAATTAGAGGTTTGTTTTTCGAAATTATATACTTATGCTGGTATCTGGGAAGTGCATGAAGAGTGTCCTGATTTGATAAACATCTTCAGAAATTATAAGTAATAGTTAGGTGTTCTGTCTCTTTTTGAGACAACTTTTTGTATTAATGTTCAAATATGGATAGTGTACCTGAACTTTAGATGGACAACAGTGAGGGCTTCTATATCTTTATAATAAATATGTGAAGAATTCCCAACCAAATGTTGATACTTTGAAAAAATAGTCTGATCTCATGCATTACCTACTTCCAAAGGAAGAATCAAATGCACAAAATGTTGCATGTATTGATATAAGCGTGTGTTACGTGCAGTTTTGAAAACGAGATTAAGTCATTTAGAGTCTTACAAACTAAAAAGATATTTTTTTAAAACATTCTATGAGGTTGCCTGTGCAAATAAACTACAGTGAAAATATTAAATATGCTTATATAGTAAATATAACTAATTCAAATCTATAACTCATTTGAAACTCACAAACATTTAGGCACATTTTTGTGAGATATATTTTTATGTAATTGAAAGCTTATTTGATAAGATTTCTGAACATGATAAAACGTATATGTATCAGTGAATTGTTGTCACATTGACTGAGGGTCAAAATTCTGTTTTCATTATATATTTTAGTATTAAGCTGGGTTTTTTTATATAAGCCATGTAAATTTTATGGAGATTCCATAGTTAATCAGTTTATACAAAGGACATGTTTTTATAAAATGTAAAGGACATTTTTTCTGAATCTTACATAAAAAAAAAATTGAATCTATTTTCCCTATTATTTACTTAAATATTTTGAATTCCTAATATCATTATTGATACTCTAAAATATTTATATTAATCAGTGACTCACTGGCTCTAAATGTTAACATGCTATGAGGTAGTTCTAGTTTACTTAGTTTACATTTCCTAATACTGCATACATGTGGAAGCATGACAGTCATCACTTGAATATTTCTGGCAACATCAAGGTAAGTATGACTCTATCTAGATTAATTTAAAACAATATTATAAATTGAAATGTGATTATGAAAATGTGACAATTTTTTCATAGTATATATTAATTTAGTTTTTAATTCAGTAATTTCCTTTTTTGTTTCTCTGTGATAACACAGACAAGTAAGAATTTCCTGCAGAGTGTTGTTTATTTTTCAGATATCATGCTTTTAGATGATTTATCTATATTTTTCTGTGAATTCCTAATTCCTTCCTTAAAACTGCATGGTTTTATACTTATTTGGGCAGTAATCATTCCATATTAGTAATATGCCTCTTAAAAAAGATTTGAAGAAAAACAAACAGGAATTATTATTTCAGAATTTGCAGACAGGGAATAGTGAAAATTTGTCCTTTAAAAGTAGCAAATCTTGACCATATTAGCACTTTTTTTTTTTTTTTTCTTAGACTGGAACTATATTTAAGTGTAGTTTCAATTCACTAGTACTGAGTGGAGTTTTTGCTTGAAAGTTTGCAAGAAGACATCAAAGTTAGGGTCAAATTCCATCCTCACATTCACCTTTAAAGTAGGCTTAGTGAATTTAAAGCTTGGAGTATAGTCTGGCACCTATTGTTCATTTTTTGTATTATTTAACTCATGGATTTTATGTTACTATTACAAAATTCAGAAATTAACTCAATGACAGTGATAACCTGGTATAAACCTGAAAGTATTGCCTTACTATCATTGTCTTAATCGGTGATAAAAGAAGTGTAACAAACTATTGAAATAACCTGAGATTAAACAATTGTCACTATAAAATGGTAGTTGGTTAAAAAAGAAAGTGATTTTAAAGTTCAAGTGAAGTTCAAATTTCCTTCAACAACTAATACAGTATGTACTGATTCAGGAAAAAAACAACAACTCTTGCTATAAAGCCTTCCATTTAATCTTTGTTATTGGCAAATCTATTTAAATCTGGAGTTCGAGTAGTTGTTCTCACAACTACACAATTTCAGTATAAATTCTAAGGTGAGAAGATGAAAATTACTGGTTGCTCATGCTTCCAAGGATGTGCTGGCCTGCTCTGCAGTTTCTTTCAAAAATCTAATCTTGCAGAAATGAATGACTTAATAAATTATCATCTAGTTGATTTTTTCTTTCACACTTATCTAAGCCTGTGATGGCCAGTAGGCAGTTGTTCAGGACAATTTGTGGCAGGGACTTAGAACTTACTGACTACACTGTTGTTCTTTTTCTTCCCTATGCAACTAATATTCCTTTTTGCAGGAGTTAATCTGATTAAGGTTTGCAGTTCTGGGAATTCTAAAAGAGGTTGGAAGCCACAACACATCACAGACTGGGGTGCATACCATAAGGCATGTAGAGCTGAGCTTGCATTTGAAAGTGACAAGTTGCTCTTAGCAACTTGCATGAATGCCCATTTCCAGCTACATTTTGTAGAGGCTTACTGGCAGCTGTCAAGTTTTTTATTAAGGCTCTTATTGAAATCAGATGCTGCTTAGGTTTGCTTCGTATTTTCACTTGCCTATACCTTGTGAACAGTGATAAAAACTCTTACAAAAGCATAAATTATATCCATTTTTTAGCAGTTAAGGAATTACAATGTCCACAAGAGAAATGAAAATCGGTGGAAAGAGACTGTGGGAAACCTGAAACACTCTTGAACCTGTGCAAAAAATCTTTGAGTGGAAAGGCAGGACTTCTTCATTGTTTTCTTCTCTTTTTCTTCATATTCTGGAGAACCAAGTCAGTCAGAATATTGGACTTTATTTATAATGCTGTTCATATCTATGGGCTAGATGCTGTGGGATAAATCATAAGGACTCTATTGGATATTGCCCATAATGTTCATTTCTCGTTTCTTTTTCCTTTTTAAAATTTGTTAGGTAATATACATAAGTTCTCTGGTCAGATTGGACCATAAGGATTTCATTCATTGAAATCTGAAACTTTACACTTGACTTCATGTCAATCAATAGAAGGTGAAAGTTTTGGAATGCTTTTATATAATAGAACAAGCATAGGGGAGAAGGAAGAGTCCTGTAATTTAAAACATTGTCTTAATATGGATGTAAAATATTTTCAGAATACGTTTTAGATTCTCAGACTTTAACAACTCCAATTTAGAGTTCAGGCTGAAATTCAATGATGATATAATGATTATACAAACATTGCTTATATTGTAGCTTACTATAGAAAAAGGACTCTTGGATGAAGTTCCAAGTGCATTTAAGTCAGTAAGAAATTTATTTTTCAACACAAATGGGTCAAGATTTCAATGTATTTAATCCCTTTATTTCATAAGAAGACACCAACATGATAGTCTGTGTTTTTAAATGGAGTTTTATATAGTTTCCTCAAAAGTGTAAATGTATGTTTTTAATACTATTATAAAATTCTGGCTGACTAAAAGAAATACATGTTAAATCTTTCATTTTGTATTAAATCCTCCATAATTGCAAGAGGTTGCAATACTTTATACAGGAATTAGAAGGAAAAAAATGTAAAATGTAACTCAATCTAACCATCCCTTGGAAATGAGCCTGATAACAAAAGCAGAATTGCAAAAGTGTGTGTGAGGTAGCTGGTAATGTCCATATGCTGCTCATGAAGAGGCAGGGGAACATTGTGCAATGGTTCGTAGAGTTAAAGCTGCATGATTGCACCAGCCAATGAGATGAAGTCTTGGAAGGATAGCACAAAAAAAAGCATTTTTTCCTGAATTATTTCAGACCTCCATGTCATTCCTTGCAATCACAGACTGGCTGGCACTGAAGGATCAAAATATGTTTACTGCTTTACAATACCCTATCAAGTCTCAGCTCTGTTGTACTAGCCACTATATGATATACAGTATACAGAGCTAAAAATATTCTCCCTGTGTGATTTGGGACTTCCATTTCAGAACAGACAATGAATTTTTCGCTTTAATAGTCCAAAAGCCTGTATAAGGTACTGGTATTGAATGAATAAAGTTTGTCCTCGTGATGGATGTTAAGTGCATTCTTCAATAGATATCTGCAGCTAAAGATTAGCAGCTGAGACAGGCTTCTGCTTTCTAATTGAAAATTATGGCTTCCATTTAGGGAATCAAAATAATGTGTTCTTTTAGCATTCATTAGTGCCAGGTCTCCAGCACTGGTTCATTTAGAGCTTACATCAATTAGGAGAATGTATAGCAATGCAGCACATAATAAAATTACTGTTCAAAAAGTGGGAAGGCTTATAACAGGCAAAAAAATGGTTTCAGAATTTTCCATTTTTATTTTTTTCATCATTTCCCATGCCATCTGTGGAATGTATTATGTATTTTGCCTAAAACTAAATACCCCCTTTGGAATCTTGGAAAGGCTAAAACAAATGCTTATAGCCTTTATCAGAACTTAAGAGAAGAGAGTAAAACCAGAAGGAACATTGTTTTTTTCACTGATATGATGTTAATTTGCATAAAATCAGATCCTAGACATGTAAAGAAAATTAAAACCAATCTCTGTAAGTATGCTGCATAAGTTTGTGTTTTCATTTCTGCTAGAAATGTTAAACCACTGTTTAATATTTACTCAGATATGTGACTATTTTTTAAAAAATATCATAAGTACGCTTTTTCACATTTCATTTGTGTTCCATGTATAACAAACAATGTCTGATTGTAAATATTTGTGCTCTGTGAAAATATTTTTACATTTGAATAACAAGTAGCTACCTAACTCACTCATGTCTCTGTTATAATCTCATCCGTAACTAATTGAATTTCTATCAAAATGTATTTCAAAACAGTAGAAAAGTATCAAATAATACATTGATATACACAGAAGATTTTCTAGCCCGCAAAAAGTACCAGATTGAGACTAATTAATCGTGACAAAAATTTCATGCCCATATACTTTCAATGGGATTGTGTAAGACATAATCAGTGAAACTTTTGTTCTGTTGAGAATCTTTTAGGGAGGAATATTGTCATTAAAGCTTTATGCCTTTGGTACAGATGACTTAGTTACTGTAAACTTTTAGGGGATTTGACTGTGAAGCTTCTTAATTTCTGTATAATTTTCCTTTTACCAAAGAAATATCACCAGAATTCCTGTTTCTTGGACAGAGGGGAAAAAAAGCAAAACCAACCAACCAAAAAAACTCCACACTCTCTACCTATCATTTTTATTTTACCGGGCAAAATAGGAGGAATCAAACACACATTTGTCCGTACACTCTCAACTGTTTTTCATCAACGACTTGGATTAGTCCTTAACAAAAATACAAGGAATTCAATTCTGAATATCCTTGAATAAAAGGTAGCTTACAGATGTTGTGTGCCCAAAATAGAAAAGAGAACAAGCTATGACTCATAAGGTCCTAATTTCATCTCTACTTTTCCCTTGTTCTTGGGAGGAATTACATTGCTTCATTTGATGATTTCTCACAGAAGCGAAAGACTTCTCTTTTCTTCTAACCTGGATTACAGGTTGATAAATGGGGCAAACCTGTTTGTTCATAGTAGTAGAGTGATAGGATGATAATTGCTTTTCTTCATACAACCATAACCAGGATCTCTGAGTGTGATTATCCAATTTACATCATAAAGTCTCTGGGGAAGGAATAATTTTTCTGATGGTTGGTTTATCCAATGCAATGGCTGTCCTTGTCTGTGACTGCAGCTCTTAACTCTTAATGGCACAGAAATTATTAAAGTATGAAGAAAAAAGAGCTTCCCTTCTGTTGTGCATAAGATGAAGAGCTGTCAGAGTATCATCAGTCAGATTGGCACCAACAGATCCATGGCTTTGCTCTCACATCTCATAATGCAGGTACAGTACAGCTCCCAGCTTGCAAACTACCTTCTCAGAGCTCATGACTGTTTGTATCTGCTTGGTCTCTAAGATGCCAGGCTGACCATTTTTTTCTTTCAGAAATGGTCTCATCTTCATTTGCAAATGCTAAAAATCTGTTTTTAAAGGAAAGATATTTGAATCACTTATCTTGGTGCATGGAAGTTTCTGCTGCTTGTCAGAAGTGCAGAGTTTAAATTGCTTGGTTATTTTATCAGGAAAGAAAAATTGGGCCTTTGTGAAAAACCTATGGACTGTCATTTATTTGATTTTTCCTGTGATTGTAGTCAAGGCTCAGCTGAAATGCAAGTTAATTTTACTGACATCTTTATAGTGCTTACTGAAGCCAGCTAGCCATGCCTGTGTCTGATAAGAGAGAATCAAGCCTAGCTAACCTTCTACTTTTCTATGAGTGTTCCTGATTTCTTTTATCTCTTAGGCCCCTTTATGAGGTTATTTAATAAAAAAATCTATCTTCATAAGGGATATTTTTATTAAAACTCAATAGTTTGCCCCCCCCCCGACCTTCATGGAGGATGTGTACATGGACAACATTTATGAGAAAATATTCTAGAGATTTGCTTCAAATACAGTCTTCTGAAAGAGAAAATTTAAAAAGAAAAACAAACAAAAAAAAACATTATGCATGCCTGCTAAAATAACACAGAGCTTGAATTATTATTTCTTATTCATAACTGCATTCAATATATTCAATAACCCGTGGGACAAATTTTTCTCACATTCATGATGAAATCCTCCTGCTGTTTAAATCAATAAGACTTTTACCTTTCAATTTAAGGCATCCAGTTTTCATCTTCAGATTGCTTTCCTTAAAAGGCAACATCTTCTCTTACTGCAGAGAAGGTCTTCCTTTCATTTTAATAACTTGACTCTGTCATTTGCAAAGATAATAACAGGAAGCAAATCACTCAGACAAAGAAGTATCTCAGTCTGGTAATCAGTTACCTGTATAGTTGACTCATCAAGGACAAATTGCCTGCATCTTGGTATCTGTCAAAAGATGGTACCTAAAGGAAGAATATATTAAAATTCCCATATCTGGAAACATCTTCTGTGTCATCTCAATGAGGAAAATTTACATTTAGAAACATAAAACAAGTCACCTCAGAGCTTTAAACTGGTGACATTTTACCCTTTCCACTTTTTTTTTTTTTCTGAAGGCAGTACTCAGTGTGCATGACTTTGGTATATTCTGCTTAAGGAAAATTGAATTGGTGGCTTAGAGAAATAATATATAGAGAGATACTGCTTTGGAAATTCTAATGAATCATCTATTTTCTGTTTATAAGAAGAAGTAAATAGAAGACAGAATCAGAAAAATGAGAAATAGCAATGTTGGACCGATATTAATATAGTTAATACGTATACAATATAATAGATTTTAGTTAGGAAACAATTGAGCATCTTCCCTTTATTGGTAAAATGAAACATGCTCACTGTTGTTTACAGGAAGAACAAGACTGCATAAAAAATTTCTGAGCAGGGTCTTTGGTTAGTCTCACTGATCACTACCACATGACATTTGTTAAAAATGTAATTGAAGCAGGCAGGTTCAGAAGAAAGTTCCAGTATTCAAGAGTACGATAACAGAAGTTAGACTCTACTCAGCATGCTGGTAAGCAAGTTGGGATTTTCCGACTTTTTTTTTTTTTTTTTAATTTGTAAGGACAACTGCAGGATCACCTTGAACTATACCAATATTCAAAGAACTACATCCAATTCAATGTGCTGTAAGTTTGTATTCTAAATAATTGTTTTTCATGTTTTCTCTTTTATTTTTCCTTGATACTTCCCAGAAATAGAATAATCAATCAAAAACAGTTGACAATGATGACATCCTACAAGTGGCAAGGCTGACCTGCAGATGTTAAACTAATTTGGTTAAGGTGTCTGTAAGGAACTACTTGTACTTTAGCAATTGTGACATTTTACAAAATCTTTCAAAATATTCAAAAATATATTGGTTTAAGGTAGGGTTTTTGTCCATGTAACTTGAATTCTGAATACATAGATTCTTTTAAAGGATAGGAAATAGCACAGTTTCCTTCATGTCTAGGAGAATGTGAGACAATAGTCTGGAATATTTACAAAATATATGGGAGATGTACTGGAAGGGCTATCAGAACTTCAACAAAATCTTTCAAAATATTCAAAAATATATTGGTTTAAGGTAGGGTTTTTGTCCATGTAACTTGAATTCTGAATACATAGATTCTTTTAAAGGATAGGAAATAGCACAGTTTCCTTCATGTCTAGGAGAATGTGAGACAATAGTCTGGAAAATTTACAAAATATATGGGAGATGTACTGGAAGGGCTATCAGAACTTCAACTAAAAAAAAAAAAAAAAAGATCAGGGAAGCAGTGCTTGCAGATTAAAAATATTTTTTAGTTTTCTTGAATGCCTTGTGAGCTACAGTTTAGGGGCTAACCCAGAATTCTGAGCATTAGACACTCCAAAAGTTATCACATATTTAGTTCTATTGTTTTATAGTGATTGTGATGTGGAATATTATAAAATATAAAATA
>NW_009202009.1:9283-10182 GCF_000690835.1 Fulmarus glacialis | reverse complement strand
CCTTATTGCTCTCTACAACTACCTGTAAAGGAGGTTCTCTTTTCCCAGGTAACAAGTGACAGGATGAGAGGAAATGGCCTCAATTTGTGCCAGGGGAGGTTTAGATTGGATATTAGGAAAACTTTTTTCACTGAAAGGGTTATCAAGCATTGTCCCACACTGCCCAGGGAAGTGGTTGAGTCACCATCGAGGTATTTAAAAGACGTGTAGATGTGGTGCTTAGGGACATGGTTTAGTGGTGGACTTGGCAATGCTAGGTTAACAGTTGGACTTGATGATCTTAAAGGTCTTTTCTAACCTAAACGATTCTATGATTCTAACTTTGAGGAAGAGCCAAGCAAGGACCACCGATAATTCCCAGCCCTGTTCACAGCGTACCACTGTTCTTCCTTGCGATTTAGAAAATAAAGAGGTCTTGAAAAGCCAGTGCTACTCCTAAAATTACCCACCCCAGCCTGTGGGAGGTGGGGGCAAAGAAGGGACAAACAAACCTTCATCTCACTGTAACAGCAGTCCCGTAAGGTACTAGCCATCCTACAGTGAGTGAGAGCCACACACAAAAATATTCACGTACACTGATACTAGCGGGTGACTGATCTGCAGATCGAGCAGATCACCTTTAAATTACACGGTTAAGAATGACATTCTTAATTTATTTCCTTTTCAGCAACACATGAGCAAAATATATCTATATATCCACAGGCTGCCAGATCTCATAATTCTCAGATTACCTGTACAGGATGTTTATTTTTTTATGTTCCGATCATAAAACAGAAGGCTTATATACACCAAACATAGCTAGTGTCGTGTTTAACCTGGCAGGCAGCCAAACCCCACGCAGCCGCCTGCTCGCTCACTCCCCCCCCCCCCCCCCCCGCGGGACGGGGGGGGAAACCGAA